>NC_090932.1:1419325131-1419622327 GCF_040938575.1 Ambystoma mexicanum
CATCATCTATGTTGTCTTTAGATGCAATGGATGAATTGTAAATGGTCTAAAATATTGGATACTGCAGCAGGATCCAGAAGTTCAAAGTGACCAGTTTCTGGTGACTCTTGAATTATTTCAGTTGTTCCCCTTAAGTTTTCTTTTATGTTTATTTATTTGTAGTACTCATTATTGTCTTTTAGATATTGCAAGGCTTGTCTAACTTTATGTAAGTACACGAGTTGTTGCCACATTTTTTGTCTTTTGTTGGTACACCATTTACTAAGACAATTTAAGATTGCTCTATTGGACGTTGCACTCCTAGAGTGTGCACATTTTCTGTCAGATCACATGGTAAATAAACTACTTTGCCACAAACGCCTTTTACCAATTCAGAGGGATGTAATTGTGCTGTTTTTGCTTGAAATGGGTGGACTGCTTGAATTATGATGCTCTCATATAAATTTAGTTGTTGCAGGTGTTTTGGTAGTGGGAATAATTCGAAGTTATTTATGATAGCACGTGAAGGAATTTGGTTGTTGTCAAGTTTTCTAGTGCAGTAACTGCAAAGTCTTAAGGGGTCATTTATTTCGTATTTGTTTTCTGCTAAAATGTAGAGATTAATTCAAACCATTTGGAATCTTCATTGTCTTCTATTTTGTATGTTACATCTATAGTTTTTGTCTTACTTTTGTAAAAATTTCTGCGACAACCCTCACATACATGGTTTGGTACTTCAGCGGATGTACTTTTAAATTTTAGCATTTATTTTTTGTATGTGTGTAGTAGAAGGTTGCCATGTGCAGAATTGTGGCTAGCCTGTTCTAACGCTATTGCATTTTGTAAGTGGCTTTCACTTCCAAAATATTTTCTCTGGATACAGTTGATTTCTTCTTGTAGGTCTTTGGGTGTACCATGTAGAAAGTTGTTTTTAAATTGGCTAGTTCTAAAGCAGGATTTTTAGCATAGTACAGTTCATAGACGCAATTTCTTACAGTTGAATGATGTGTTGATATCCTTTTGATATAATGGAAGGTGCTTTTGCAAATAGGTCCTGAAATGCAGGCTAATGAATGTCCTTGTTGTCCTGTGTATTTGCGCACTCGACAGGTATCTATATTTTGCAGCACTTTCATTTTGATTTTGTCTTTACCTTTCAAATACTGATTGAGGAACTGGCATAAAGATTTTAAAGATTTGTTGGGAATGTTACACATTGACGTGCACGGCCATTTGTATATTGGACATTCTGGTTCAGTTGAATGGAGAGGTAATTCTGAGTTTTCTGGGGATATTTTTGTAAGCAATGTTTCTTGTTCCATGATAGCAATATTAATTTTTTCTTAACCTTGTCCACTGCTATGGATGGCAATTGTGTTTGTTTGGTTTTGTTTGTATGCTTCTTCATTAAAACATGGTTCTGTGCTTGTGGTGTGGCTCCATTCACCTCCACAGATATTTAAGAAGTTATTTTTGTTGACATTGCGTTTATTGCGATTCTTTTTTTGCAGTTTAGTACTTAGTTTTGTTAGTGGTTTCATCCTGTTTAAAACTAAAATAAATAACTTCCTTTTGAGAAGGATTGCACTGTACAAGAGCTTCTAGAATTAATTTTCTACGGTAGGTTTTAAGGGTTGTGCATGATTTTGTTCCTGTTTTTATCAGATTCTGAAGTACTCTGTGGCGGAACATTGTTGCTAAAATACTTTTTTTGGTATGGTTACTTGCCACTACATCTAGATTTAGAGGAGCAGTGTTAGCAGCAGTGGTAGCTGAATTCTTGTTAATCACTTTCTGTTTCGTTTTACATTTTGATAGAGGAGGCAAAGTTTCTGTACTAGCTTCTTTTGTTGCGTTAAATGTTTTGTTTGAACGTTTTGTACAAACTCTGGTAGAGATGGATGCTTATTTTGGACACTTTTATTATCATTTGCTCTATTTCTGCCTTGCTTTCTACAGACTTGCTTTTTGATAGGCATTCTTTGGGGTCTGTTGAAAAAAAAAAGATGGTATGGGTTGGTTTGTTTTGCAATGTATGTGTGCTGTGTGCATGCGTGTATGAGTTTGATGGGAAAGATGTATGTGGTGGTGTGTGAATATGCATTGGGCAGTTAGAATGAGTTGGGAAAGCTATTCTTCTGTTTGTATTTTACTACACTGCGGTTCAGATGAGAGTAGAAAGTGAGCTAGTGGTGAGGAGAAGCATTAATAGCAAACGTAATGATATAAAATTAAAACAGTTCTTTGTTTTGTAGTACTAATATTCTAAGGGTTGAGTATTTTTTTGTGTTCCAAAAAAACAGGGATTTGTGTGCCATTCTGCCTGCTAATCTCTGTTTAATAAATGCGGATTTGTGGGCCGAATGGTTCAGAAATCGATGTTTCTTTGGTGCGCAAATTACATGAATGAACCACACAGTGTCTTTGAGGAACAGTAAAAATATAAAGGTAGTATTTGTGTGTAATGAGCAGGTTTCTTCGGATATGTTGTTTGTAGTTTAGATGCTGCTGATTTTCAGGAGAGCGGTCTTCACTGCAATTGTAAAAGGAAGAAGTTGGTAATTTTGTGTTTTTATAGCACTGATGTTAATGTACATGTTGATATTTATGTTTTTGTGGTAGTATTCTTGTTTGATATTTGAACATAGTGTATGCATGCATGCATTTCATTTGACAATGTGCAGTCTTTATATGCTATTTACAGTATGTTAGTTGAACATGCTTCGCAAATGAGTAGAATTTTAAGTTCCTGAAATTCACTTGATTTTTTACAGCTGTGTTCTAGATAGCAGAGGGGTATGGAAGTGATAGGTTATTATAGTAGATGAGAACAATTTGAATAATTTCATATTATAACTATACATGCGAACAATCAGGAGCACCTCTGAGGGATATTTCACCACAGCAATCGGGAACATTTATTTTTCTCATACGATTGCATTGGGATTAGCATTAATTTAGGCAAGAGACAGTAAAAAATTGTGATATTTTTCACTTAAAAATTGAGTCTCGCTTATAAATCGGGAGGGTTGGTATGTATGTATTGGTTATGAGGGAAACCGTAAAAAATAGTCCGATTTTTCAATGAAAAATCGGGAGTCTCGCGCTTAAATTGGGAGCGTTGGCATGTATGTATTGGCTATGCAGATTTAGTGGCATTACTTTGTTTATATGGAATCATAAGAGTTGTACATGTGCTCTGAATAAAATATGCATACCTCTACTTTGTAATCATGCATGTGGATATGTATGGAAGTGTAAGTAGAAATCTTTGAGACTTGTACAGTAGTTTTTGTAGTAGGTGCTTTCCAATGATATGAGACTTGTATTCAGAGTGATCAACAGTACATTTGAAGTGCGGAACTCTGATGATGGAGTAAGATGTAGAGGTCGTGGATGTGATTGGTGGATGGTTGTGTGACAGCTTTGCTGTATCCAATGAGACAATGGAACCAAGAGTGATGTGGAAAGGGGTAGAAGGGATTGTTCAGAGTTAGGTGCCGTGCAGACACCGCAGATGTCTGCGTGTAGGGTGTGCCACATACAGGGTTTTCGAGCAAATCCAGCATGGAAAGGGGACTGTAGGGATCAGCCAATAAGATGTTGATGTTGTTGATTTGTCTAGAAAGAGAGTGTGTATAGTGAAGATGGCAGAGGTGGAGAAAGTCAGGGTGTTGGTGCTCGGAGATATGTTTGTCCATGGTTTACAGGTGTATTCTCAATGCAGGCATGCAGCAAACAAATTTGCTGTTAGAGGAGTGGAGGTGGTGTGGAGCGCTGTGACTGAGTGCAATGTAGAGGCAATTCTCCAAGTTTGTAGAGATATGCGTAGGATGAACAGTCCCCATGTGGTAGTTTTGCACTATGGTGCTTTCCATTTGGGCTACGTGCATTCCCCTACTTTGTTGGCAGATTTGGAACAGTTGGTTCAAGCAGTAATCAACATCATTCCAAATGCGAAAGTAATTTTTTCTGTATTACTTCCTAGAGCAAAATGGAACAACAGTTCTGTTTTTTGTCCTGATCAAAGCATTGCTAGGTGTGCAATCAAACGAGGCATGTGTGCTTTCATGCTAAGAGCTGGTATGTTTTTCTGTAACAACGAGAATATTGTTTCGAGTAATGCTGCTTATTTTGAAGCAGATGGTGTTTCTCTATCTTTTGGGGGAAATGCCATGTTCTTTTGGAATGTAAGGGTTGCTTTGGAACAGTTTATGTGAAGATTTTAGGAGTAAAGTAAGAAGAAAAAAACCCCCAAAAAATACAAAATAACAGGTGTCTGTCAGGCATCTGCAAAAAAAAATAAACTGCTCTTCGCAGAGCCCAAGTTAAAGGGGAAATGGGGAACACTATTTACATGTACATTTACCACGCTCAGATCTTCTACATGTCCATGGACATGGCGGTAGTCTGTGGACAGCGCGTATTACATACGGGCATTCTGGGGTGGAGAGGCATGCAAATGAGAATGAGCGGAGCTAGGGATTGGTCAGTAAAGTTTAGTGGGTATGTTGTGTAAGGAGAGATTTAGTGTGGATGTGTTTTTCCTGAGAGAAGAAGAGATAGCTATGGCTGTGTGTTTTCGAAAAAAGATTATCTGGATTTTAGGAGACTCATGGATACATTGGTTGGAGGTGCATGCAGAACGTTGTTGTGTATCTGCAGATCTTGGATTCCCTCATGTGGAAGTGCACTGGTATGGAGTGTGTGAAATGAAGTGGCTGGACTTGGTACCTCTCTGTGCTACTTTACAGACAGAGTGTCATCCTGACATAATTATAATTCATTGTGGAAGGAACAGTTTAGGACATGTGTCTGGAATTTCTTTGCAATTTGCAATGAAATAAGGACTTGAAAAGGTCATGGACATGTTTCCAAATTACCAAGTATTTTTTTTTCGTATTGCACAAAGACAAATGTGGCTGCGTTCTTCCTCATTTGTTCCACAAATGGAGAAAGTGAGGAGCAATGTCAATAAGGCTGTTTGTGCCTTTCTAAGAGATATTGGCATGTCCTCTTTTCACAATGAAAATATTATGTTTCGTAGCACATTCATTTTTCGCAGAGATGGAGTCCATCTTACATATGCTGGCAATCAGATTTTTCTGAGAAATGTACAAAATGCATTGTGACCTTTTTTGGAATTATAGACATGTATTTTGCAGTAGAAGTTGACGATTCCAAGTTTTTCAAACACACAAAAACAGCACCAAAAGGCTCTTTTTAGAGCCACCACTTACTCCCAGAGAAAAGTGCATTGGTTTTGCTAGGGCAGCACCCCAAAATTGTTTCTGTACTAAGACTGTCTGCAGACTTTTAAAAAATGTGCAGGGACCTGCACTGTTTATTTGAAAGTTCTATTTTTAAACTGAGATAGGTGGCTCTTTTTTGGATTTGTGTTGTTTTATATTTTTTTGGCTTTTTTACACACGACACACTAGGAGAGGAGGGCAAAAGAGGGTAAGGAAGGGACACCAACCACGGGGATAAAAAAGGGCAGGTGGAGAGAGGAAGATGTAGAGTGGGCCTTATTTAGGTATGTAGCAGGTCTTCTGGTGGTCCATGACCGTAGTCTCGAAAGCAGTTCGAAGACTCTCCCCCCTGCAGAGTACTGTGTCACAGTACATACACAATATTGTGCCCCTTGAAAGGTCTGTGAAGCAGCTGGAGGGATGCGCTGTCCCACAGTAGTGTCTCTTGTGGTGAGAGGAGAGGAAATGGAGGATGCTGTGGAGGAACTCAACCTCCTACCTTTATCACAACGTACAACCCTGCGAAAGTCTGCACCGTGGAACAAAGTTAGGTGTTGCTTCATGGATGTAGTACCAAAGCTGTATGAACCACATCTCCCATGACTCAGCACTAATTTGCACTGGTTACAGGTGACCTTGTACGCATGTGCTTTTGGTACATTACCATAAACGGTAAACAACCGCCACACCCAAGACTCCTGGCGAGTGCTGGTAGTAGGGCATTTCTCCACCTCATTCTCTTCATCCTCTTCATCCTCGTTCTCTACATCCTCACGCGTGTTGCCCTCTGCAGGCCCTTGGGGAGGTGGTGGTGGTGGAGGGTTTGGGGTTGATGCTGGGGCTGATGTAGCAACAGCAGCCATGGACACAATGGCTATCTTTCTACACGAGTAGCTTAGTATTCTGGAAAGAACCTGATAATAGAATGGTATTTGTATCAATGCATTACTTAATGCACTATGTACCTCATGAAATGTCTTACTATAACCCTTCACACTTTTTGATGAACATTACTATAAGAATCCCTTGTACAGATATTTTTATGAAAATAAATGCACATGTGATGTCATCAGTGATGTCATCAATGACATTTGTGATGTCATCTTTGATGTCCTGGGTGTTAGTCTTATCAGTGCACAGTGGTGGCGCAAGTTATGGTTGCTTAGCTTAACATAACTGGCGAATTTCAGAGTGTTTTCGGTTTTACTTGGAACCATAACGTCCCTTAAACAACGTTTTTTTACTGAATTTCATAGGTTTTTAGTAGCACAACTTAAACATAATGTCCCTTTAACAATGTTTTTTTACTGAATATATATATATATATACATATACATATATATTACATGGCCTGTGGTAGCGGCCATGTAGTTATGGTTAAGTTGCTCATCTCATAGGAAGAGCACTTTTTGGGCAGCTTATAACTTCGCTCCCCCTAGACGAATCCTAACTAACCTTTGCAAAGAAAGTATATGGCCCGCTCTGAATTATTTTTCAAAGTTTGGTGAGGTTTGGTCAAGGGGGGGCACATTTATAGAGGGATCCCAAAATGTCTTTTTTTCCCATAGACCTAATGGAGAATAACTTTGCTTATGCCTACAGCCCAAACCGCTGGATGGATTTCACTAAATTTGCGGCAGCAGCGGCGGCTTGGTCCCGAAAGAGTGCTTTTGTAAACTTGGTGGAAATCTGTCCAGTATTTCTTTTTTAAAACGGCCAAAATGTAAGACAGGACTCCGTTTGGCTTAGCGGGCAACGTGATGTCCGCGGACACCGAACGTGTCCACTGATTGGATGGTGAAAAGCGTGAAGAGCGTCAGATTTTGGAAACGCCCGCCATCTTGGATTCACGGACAGCGGCCGGTTTCCGCTGACATCGCGGTAAAAACATGCCTGCAAGAAGCAAAAAAAATTGTGTTTTTTTTGCCACGAAAGTCCACAAACAGTTCAGATGTTCACGAAAGGTCCTGAAAAGTTCGGGGACACTTCAGATGTTTTGGGGCACCACTCAATGAAACTGCATGGAATTTTGCAATTATATTCCTGACCTAATTATGAATGAGTTTTCAAAGTGGGATTCTGTCGAAAGGGGGCAAAATTAGAGGCGGGGTCTGAAAATAATGTAAAGGCTTATAAATTAGGTGCCATTTGACGAATCTACACTTAATTTGGCAAACTGACAATAGATCTAGATATAAATGTTTTTGCGAAGTATGGTGGGATTCTGTCAAGAGGGGGCAGAATTAGAAGGGGGGTCCCAAAATATTGTAAAGGCTTAAGAATGTGGTGCCATTTGACAAATCTACAGAAAGGTTTGCTAAAAGATCATAGATATAGATATAAATGTTTTCGTAAAGTCTGAATGGATTTTGTCAAGTGGGGGCTAGGTTATATGACGATTGTATGTGCATATATTTGACACTTTTAAAAAATAAAACATGGGTGGATTTCCTGCAAACTTGTGTAAGGAGCATTGGCAAGGACCTGAAAGCATTGTTTTGCAAATGTGCCCGTGTTTTATTTTTTGACAAGTGTCATAATGTAGGTACAAAAAATAGTGATATACCTTTAGTAACTGAGGTACAGCCTGTGGCCATGGGCAGTGGCCAGATTGTCCGGGTCATGGTATAAGGTTATGACGCAGACAATCTGGCTACTGGCCATGACTGCGAGGGACGAAAAATGGTGTTAAAGTGGCCATGTCCACCTGGGAACGGCTATGTGGTAAAGTTATTCAAAGGTAGGTGGGTTTGAAAGGCAACACAGATTTGCTCGTGGTAATATGGTCATAGGGTTCTTCAGGCTGCCATGGAAAGGAAAGAGGGGCTCTGTATGGAGCCCCGCCTTCTCTTTCCATAGTGGCCGTCTTGGAAAAGGTTTTCCTTCCTACAGTGGGAACCCGGGGTGCTAAAACATAGATTTTCCTTCCTTCAGTGGGACGCCGCAGGGGGAACCAGGGGTGCTAATGACTTTTATCCCCCATTGCAGGGGCTGCAATGGAGGATAATGGTCCGGAGCCCTCATTATTTATTTATTTATTTACTTATCACACGCAGACATCAGGGCGCACACAGACACACTTCGCTTGGGCCGATAACTTGGGCTGCTGGGCTGTTATCCCTTGTTGCGGTCCCTGGAACGGGGGAGGAACGTCACATTATTCCCATTAGCATAACACAAAATGTTAATGGAAATGTTGGAAAAATGTATCGAGTCTGTGCACTTTACTCAGAAATGTAAAGTAGATGGAGTCTATAAGATTTTTGTTTAGTTCTATTTTTTAACTGTGAAAGGTGGTTCCTAAAGGATCCTTATTTTTGTTGTTTTAAAAAAAATAAAATGTTTTCAGGAGAGGTTAGAACATAAGGTGAGGAGGGAAATGAGGGAAGAGGCACCAATCACTAAATGGAGAGGCAGGTGGACAGGGGAAGATGTTGCGTGTGTGTTACTTCTAAGGTAGTGGGCAGTGTTTCTCATGCTCCTTGATTACAGCTTCAAACGCACATCAAAATTGCTTTCCCGTGCATAGTGGTGTCTTGCAGTATAGACAGAGGACTGTTGTCTTCCAAAGATATGGATCAACAGCCTCTTTTATTGCTTGCAAGGTAGCTGGTGTGATTTTGTGTACCACAGAAGTAGACTGTGTGGTTACAGTATTGGTTGAGGAAGATTACTACTTGCTGAGAAAGGAACAACCTTTGTGAGAGCATTGCAGTGGTTGGATTTGGTGTTGTGGCGCATGGAGGTGTCCCCGTAGGAGTACTTTCTAGGTAGTCCGCGACTGAGTACAAAGTTGCACTCAGTGCATTTCGTTTTGGTAGCTTTAGCCTTGGTACACTCCCAAAAGTGGTAAAGAACTGCCACAATCATGAGTCTCACTGGGTGCTAGAGGTAGGCATCTTCTTGGTCCTCTTCATTGTCTTTGGAAGTACTGCACATTGGTGTTAGTCTTAGCAGTGCACAGTGGTGGCGCGAGTTATGGTTGCTTAGCTTACCATAACTGGCGAATTTCTGGGGGTTTTCGCTTTTACTTGTAACCATAATATGGATAGGTTTTTATAAGCGCAACTTAATCATAACATCCCTTTAACAAAGTTTTTTCATTGAATTTCATAGGTTTTTATTAGTACAACTTAACCATAACGTCCCTTTAACAATGTTTTTTCATTGAATTTCATAGGTTTTTATCAGTGCAACTTAACCATAACGTTCCTTTAACAACGTTTTTTCATTGAATATATATATACATATACACATACCACCAAGAAAGTTATGGTCGGTTTAAAAAGGTTTGAAAAAAGCCCTTTCACCTGAAATGTGAAAATAGGAAAGTCCATTTGAGACAAGTCACACATTACACAGTGCTTCTTAGCAGCCATCACTGGAAGTTCATCTCGAGTTCTGAGCCACAACAGCAGGCATTGTGGGTATGCAAATTAGCTCAAAGGCAACATTTTTCCTCCAGGAAATAGGCTTTTTTGAAGAGGTCAGTGCTACTTTATACATAGCATAATCAATCCAAGACAGACAATTGCAAGGCTGCCAGGACAGCTACTGCCTGGTTTCACCATTATTAGGGAGTATTAATGCATTAATGGCCATGTTTTCACAAGACCCTGAAAGTTTTGGTGGGTATAAAAAGGTGGCATTGTGTAATGTGTGACTTTGCTCAAATGGACTTTCTTATTTACATATATGTACAAGAAAACTTTAGAACTCGCATGACTGCTAGAGTAGATATACTCATATATTGTTATTTCATAAACATCTGACGCAGTCAGCTAACACCCGAGCAAACATTATCTTTGCAAGACTGGACACTATTCTATAGGTGTAGACATACAAACAATGCTGCTTTAGCAATAAGGCACTTTATGAAATGAACAAATACAATTGCACTTTGAATTGCAAATGATTGCTGTAATGCCGCGTCATAAACATACAATGCGGTTACTCCACACTCTACCGAGGTTGAGGTGTAATGTGCCGGCCATCAATGTAGAGGTTTTGACACAATGACAATGCCGCTGTCTTACCATGGTACCAGATGAAAAAAAAAGAAGAACATTACTATGATCCTAGCATGGTTGCCAGAGAATTGATGCTCATTCATTTGTTGATGTACCATGGCACTTAGAAGGACATACAAAATATGTGACTCATAGGAAAAATTTTCCGACACTGTACCCACTTACTGACACCCAGGTACTAATATTATAACAGTGCACCAACACTTTGGTAGTAAAAATGGATTCTGCAACACTACTAGAGGAGTTACATCATTGGTGTACCGCAAACACTGCATTTAGCATTGCCTTCAGAGAGGTCTAACACCAGAGCAAGATGGCACCCAGCATAACATTCAAATCCCACAACACACAGAGACCACTACACACATGAAAGAGTGGAGGAATTAGTCACAGCACATACCATAGAGACAGTATATAACAATGGTGCACACACTCACAGTCAACTCTGATGAAGCCTTGACGGCAAAACGCATTGGTTGACTCTCTGGAGTCTCTTCTTTGTCTCTTGTTTGTCTGTCATCTCCACTGGTGATTGATCTTAAAATAATTATTTCTGGATTTTAACTGAGTTTACTTAAAAAACACAATCCTTAACTGGAGTCGCTGTCACCTCTTTTGTATCAAATCTGGCTGTGATACGAGGATGAGAAACGAGAGGCTACTGTGAGTGCGAAGGCATTGCAGGGAGCTGTTCCTGTTTTCTTCGTTATAACACACCCACTAACGTGGCTGTGTAGTTATGGTTAAATTGCTAATCCCATAGGAAGAGCACTTTTTGGGCAGCTTATCTTTGCTCCCCCTGGACGAATCCTCACGAAATTTTGCAGTATATGGCCCACTCTGAATTGATTTGCAAATTTTAGTGAGGTTTGTTTCAGGGGGGGCAAAGTTATAGGGGGGTCCCAAAATGTATTTTTTTCCCATAGACATAATGGGAAAAAACTTTGCGCTCGCCTACAGCTGAAACCGTTGGATGGATTTTCACCAAATTTGCAGCAGGAGCGGTGGCATAGTCCCGAAAGCGTGCTTTGGGTAACTTGGTGTAAATCTGTCCAGTAGTTCTTTTTTTTAAATGGCCAAAACGTAAGGCAAAAACATTTGTGATATCTATGTCTGCTCCGCGGACACACTTCCCTGTTCGCTTCGTGGACAGGACATTGATTGGTTAGTTGGCTTGCGTCATGTCCGCGGACATGCAATGTGTTTGTCCAATGGCTGGGGAGAGGCGTGAGGCTCATCACATTGTTTCGATGCTCTTGCCATCTTGGATCTGCCGACAGCGCGGCGGCAAACAGAGGCAAAATGCAATTTTGGGGATTGTGTTGGTGTGCAGGAGTGCTTGGGGAGGGTTGAGGAGTAAGAGATGGGTCAAATACTGTATTTGTTTAAGTGTCATGTGCCCTTGATGTGATTGCCATACCCGGGGTCGTAGTGGCTGTCTGCGGACATAATGAATGCACTACTAGCTATTTTACTTTAGTATGATGTTGGTTTTGGGTTGTTACTACAGCATTGATTATAATTAATATGATCTATAAGCAGCCCACATACCACAGTCAAAATGGTTGGTATTATAGGTGTGTTATGCTGCAGTGATTGTGGCCCTGGCCACAACAACCACAGCATAACACACTCATAGAATCAAACACCCATCAAATATCCACAACCCAAAGTTTGTGTACTGTTTCATTTGTAGAGTTTTTATGTGACGTTTTGGCTAGGTTAGGCAGTTAAGATTGTAGAGTTTGTAACAAGGATTGCAGTGTTTCTGAGTTTATTTATTGGACACTTACTGGTTCAGTTTATTGTGGTTGTATGCAGTTTTTTCATGACATCGGTAACTGGAGCAGACATACTTTTTCGATCTCTGTGATAAAAGAAAAGATCATATGTTACAGCAGGTAGTTCATAATGAGTTATTGCATTGGATAATAGACATTTCTGTATTATTTTGACCTTCATATTTATTACTTTACAAGTACTATAGTTCAAATCAATGTACTGCGCAATTTGCTCAGTTTCGGTGTTTGTTTTCTAAATCATTGGGTCTTTGGGAAAAAAAATCCATGCTGGATAAAAAAAAGCTTCTATGATGTGGTACAATACATTTCTTTCATTGTTTTACTGTTTATTTCTTGTTTCTTGATAATCTTCTATCTTTGGCTTGTTGTAGATTTGTGGGGCAATTAGATACCTGTTAGCGTATTCTAATTGTTTATTTTTACTTTTATGCTATTCATCTATCTGTTGGGTTGTTGCAGATATTTTGGGGCAGTTAGGTACCTGTTGGCATATTGTAACTGTATATTTCTTGTTTGATTTTAGTAGTATTTGTTTATCTGTTTGCTTTTTTGCAGGTTTTTCGGGCAGTTAGATACCTGTTGGCATATTCTAACTGTATATTCCTGGTTTGATTTTAGTGGTATTTATTTATGTGTTTGCTTGTTGCAGAATCTTAGGGCAGTTAGATACCTGTTGGAGTATTCTAACTGTTTATTTCTTATTACATTTTATTGGTATTTATGTATCTGCTTGCTTATTGCAGAATCTTGGGTCAGTTAGATACATGTTGGCATATTCTAACTGTACATAGTTTGAAGTTGAAGTTTTGCTTATGTTCATACACAGATTACGTATTACATTTTGGTTTTAAGAATATTAAGTAAGCGTCTTACAAGATATTCTGGTAATCTCTGCTTTAGACTAATGGTACTATCATTACATTAGAACCATCCACGATTCTTTTTAATATATGCAGTGTAGTGACCTGCATTGGTTGTGGCTCCTGCGTGGTAGATTATACCTATTGTTGTGAAGGTTTTCTTACCAAGTGATACTTGACCATGTGTGAATCCAGTCAGCTTACAGTTGTTTTTGGTACCATCTGCATTGTAGCATAGAAGCATTACTATTGCATATTTACTATGTGTCTGTATTTGTAAGGTGGAGCGATTATCTGAATTGCAGGTAGTACATAATCTGCCATGGTTTGCATTTTGTACAAGTTGCTGAAATGGAATGGATTCGCAGTTACTTAGGGATACATACACAAAGCGTTCATTAGGGACTTGTTCCTGTGCCACATGGTTGCAGAGAGTGCATGTATGTTTCCACATGTATGAAATATGATCCTCATTTATAGGTATGTTTTTGTTTTCCAGTACTTGTAGTAAGTACATTAGAAATTCTTGTGGCTCTTCTTGTGTGTTTATAGTGAATTTGACAATTCCAGCACAATAGTCCAATTCTTGTCTTATTCCATGAACACTGTAAGTGTTGTAAGGATTGTTGGTTGCATTTCTATGAAGGACAAACATTTCCAAAACACAATTGGTCTGTACAGTGTAAGTAAATGTTCTCAATAATTGGTGGCAATTGGAATAGAATATGTATTGCTATATTTGCATAGCAATTTACAGCAGTTATATTTGAAAATTTGAATGCACCTGATAGTTCTGTGTGGAAGTCATTTGTTCGGAGTATGTGTTGCTTCTTTGAATAAGTCATTGAGTTACTTTGGCCACTAGATTCTTGTTTGATTGTGGTACTTGATGAAGTATTAGTTTCTTTTTTTTTCTTTGGAGGAATTTTAGTGATATCCTGTATCATTGCACTTTGAAGTAGTTTTCTTTTACAACTTTTTGCTTATTGTGAAACAGTATAGGTTTTCAGATGGGGGGTGTAGAGTGAACGCAGCCTATTGTATTCTAGAATGCAAGGAATATCAGCATTTACTTTACTTGCATCAAAGTGAATTAGAAAAAGCCTGTCAAGTGTACGTAAGCGTGATCGTGCTACATAACTCGTGCCTTCTTTAAAGACTGTGCTACCAATATCTATTAATGCTTTATCTAGGGTAAGACCTTGTGATTTGTGAATGGTCACTGCATATGCTAGAGTTAGTGAAAATTGTTCTCTGCGTACATACATGTCTTTGAAAAGAAGGAAGCGGGCTGTTGAGCGTCCTATCCTTTTAACTTCTGATAGTTTGCCAAATAGAATATTAATAAATTTAATGTTGTTATCACGTGGGTATGTTTGAAAGCCAACAACTGTTCTGAGTGCTCCATTAACTAGTCCTTGCTCCACGTAAAGGTTACGTTTAAGCATTACTCTACAGTTTAAAGATAATTTTAATATTTTCTTCAAATGGGTAGTGTCATACCATGTACGTCCAGTTTATCTGTGGAGCAAATTTCAATTATTGGTTGCATTTCTTTTTTCAAAATGGTTTCATTAATTTGGAACAGCTTGCAATAGTTGGCATCAAGGACATACAATGTACATGTTTGTGTGCTAATTGTTGCATGACATCAGTAGCACATGGGTTATGGCCATAGAGTGCATGGATTTGCCTGGTTTTTAATATTGATAGTGCTTCTTGAGATAGTACACCAACTCTAATACTTTTTAAAATGTTGCCGTATGTGAGGTCTGCAGACTGGCACATGTTTTCAGTTAATTCTCTGTATTGGAAATGTTGCAAAAGGTTGACATTTCCTATGCTGCCAAGTGTTTTACGGCACAGTTTGTGCCCTAAGGTTTTAAAAATAGGTTCAGCTTTCACTGGTGTCAATTGAAGAAGATCTCCGAAAACAATAATGTGTTTTCCTCCAAAGAGCTGGTCGTAGACTCTTTTGAGGACCTCTTGTAATCTGAGATGAATCAAAGCCAACATTAGGTTGGCGACCATGCCCACCTCATCTATTAGCAGCATTTGTATTTGCTTGAAAACTCTGCGTAGTTCCATTTCAGCTTCTGTGGAAAGTTTGTAATAGTCTTATTTGTTTTGGTGCTCTACTGGAAGGAGTAGTAATCGGTGTAAAGTGACACCGCCTATGTTGTAGGCAGCTAAACCTGTGGGGGCAGTTACAACAGCTGACAGTTTGTTGTTGTTGAAGGAACTTGCTGATGATTTTGATTAAGGCTATCTTGCCTGAACCAGCTGCACCACTCACGTATCGCAGTATAGGTTTGTAGTCTTGGCAGGAACAGTTTTTATTTTGATGTTCCACACCATTTTCCATTTGTTTTGTTATTTCTTGGAAAATGCTACGCTGCTCATTGTTCAGTTGTGATTTCAGTACAGCAAAGTCTTCTGTAGCTTGTTCATACTGACACACAGGGCCTCATTACGATTAGGGCAGTAAGGGATTAACGGCACCGGTAATGGTGCCTGAGCCGTTAACCCCTTACTGCCCCATTACGAGGTCAGCTCGTGGGACCCGCTCTGGACGCCTGGTTTTACCAGACGTCCTTAGCGGGTCCTGCGAGCGGGCCAGCATGCTAACAACGGGCCATCATTAACGGCCCGTTGTTAGCATGCTCCCTATTCCCATTGAGCCCTATGAGGGCTCAAATGGGAATGGGGATGGACCGGGCCCGGGTTCCCTGAATGGGGAAATACTGGGCCCTCCAAGGTCAGAATGGCCCAGTATTTCCCCATTGAGGTACCACGGACCCGGGTTTGGGGGTAGCCATGCCCTTATTAAGCATGGCTTATTAAGGGCATGGCTACCTCCAAACTTGTAATAAGGCACTTGGTGTTTTCTACTTCTGTCATGACTAATTCTGCCTCATTTGCTATTAGTGGCTGTCCAAGTGGTTCTTGGCTTCCTGTTACAGTTTGACTACTGTCGGGAGTGTCCACTTGTAGTTGGGCCTGGAGTTTTTCTTCGTGTTGCTGTTCATTGTGCAACATTGTTTGGTACTGTATAAAATTGACATCTCTTATAGTGCTTTCATTTGCATTTGTATCCAGTAACTCTTCTTCTTTTATCCATGGTTTAAAAGATTTTAATGTGTGTGCAACTCCGTAGCATGGAGTTGCTAATTCACTTTCAAAGCGAAGGTGGAATATGTATTCCACGTTTTGTCTGAATATGGGGTCATCAGTATACATTTGTAGAGAGCGATATTCTGATGCTGTTATCTGAGTGGGTCTATCATCGTACCTTTCTCCTTTTCCAGTAGGAAAGAGTAGCAGAAATGCCCGTGCTTCTATACTTTTTTCCCATATGCTGATTGGAGATCCTTTGGCTTGTCGCATTTGGTACGTTTCCAGTGCATCATAAAATATTGGATTCTCTATCAAGATTTAGAAGTTCAAATTGATCAGTTTCTGGTTTTGTGCGTTATGTCTATAGTTTTTGTGGTACTTTTATACGAAGTCCTGCAGCAACACACACACACACATGGTTTGGTACTTTAGCAGAGGTACTTTTAAACTTTATTATATCTTTTTTGTATGTGTTTAATAGAAGGTTGCTATTGGACCAGTAGTTGCTAGTTTGTTGTACATCTATTTCATTTTGTAAGTGGCTTTCAATTCCAAAATATTTTCTTTCGATATGTTCTATTTCTTCGAGTAGTTGCTTAGCTGTACCATGTAGAAGATTTTTATATAAATTATCTAGTAATAAACCAGGACATTTAGCATAGTAGAATTTTTGGACTAGATTTCTTATAGTTAAATGATGTGTTGATATCATTTTGATATGATGGAAGGTGCTTTTGCAAATAGATCTTGAAATGCAGGCTAATGAATGTCCTTGTAGTCCTGTGTATTTGCGCACTGGACAGGCATCCATATTTTGTAGTAGTTTCATTTTGATTTTGTCTTTGCTTTTTACATACTGATTGAGGAACTGCCGTAATTTGAAAGATTTTTTGGCAATGTAGACTGGATGTTTTGGTTGAGTAGAATGGGGAGGTGATTCTGAGTTTTCTGGGGATATTTTTGTTAGCAGAGTTTCTTGTTCCATAATGGTGTTATTACGTTTTTCATACCCTTGTCCACTGCTATGTATGGCAATTGGGTTTGTTTGCTTTTGTTTATATGCTTCTTCATTAAAATATGGTTCTGTGCTCATGGTGTGACTCCATTCACCTCCACAGATGTTTAAGAAGCTATTTTTGTTGATATTCCGTTTACTGAGAAGTCTTTTTGTAGTTTAGTAGTTAGTTTTGTTAGTGGATTCATCCTGTTTAAAACTAACATAAATAACTTCCTTTTGAGAAGGATTGCACTGTCTACGAGAGCTTCTAAGATTAATTTTCTACGGTAGGTTTTAAGGGTTGTGCATGATTTCTCTCCTGTTTTTAAAAGGTTCTGAAGGACTCTGTGGCAGAATTTTTTTTTGTAAAACTTCTTTTTGGTATACTTACTTGCCACTACATCAAGATTTATAGATGCAGCGTTAGCAGTAGTGGTAGCTGAAGTCTTGTTAATCACTTTCTGTTTGGTTTAACAGTTTGATAGTGGAGGGAATGTTTCAGTACTGGAAGCTTGTTTTGTTTCGCTTAATGACTGTATTGGCTGTTTTGTTTGACCTTTTTGTTCAAAATCTGCTAGAGATGGATGCTTATTTTGGACACTTTTATTTTGATTTGCTCTACTTCTGCGTTGCTTTCTATGGAGTTGCTTTTTGGTAGGCATTTTTGGGGTCTGCTGGAGAAAAAAAAGAAAATGTGGCTTGGGCTGCTGTGCATTGTATGCATGCTTTGTGCATGAGTGTTTGAAATTGATGGTAAGTATGATTGTGGTGGTGTGTGACTGTGCAATGGACAGCTACATCAAGTTGGGAAGGCTATTCTTGTATTTTTGTGTTACTATACTGGGCTTCAGTTGACAATATGAAGTATGCAACTAGTAAGGGGAAGCACTAATACTACATATAATGGTAAAGGGTTAATATATTTGTTTCTTTTACAATACTAAAATGCTAGTGTGTTGGAGTAACAGTTAGAAGATTATGTTAGTTCTCTGCTTACTTTTTTGTATGGAAATAGTAGGTTTCTTCTAAGTCCATGTTCATACTTCAGACGATGCTGCTTTTCAGGAGGGTGGTTTTCACTGAAATTGTAAAAGAAAGAAGTTAGTGAATTTCTGTGTTTATAGCACTTTTGCTAATGTACACATTGTTTTGCACTTTGCTTTGCTATGTACATTCTGTATATTTTATTTAGAATCTGTTAGTTGATTATGTTTTTGAAATGAGTATAATTGTAAACGTATAGAGCACACTTGTTTTTTTAATGTAATGTTAATGGATGTTAAGAGATGGAAGAAATAATCATATGCATGTTTTGCTATTTTTACAGGGTAAATGGCAGAGATTGTACATAAAAGCATTCAGTGTATGGCTTTGTGAAGGTGCGGGAAATAAAGCAGAATGAATTAATATAGAGGCAGTGGTGTTGTTTGATCTGGGAGCCTTTCTAATGATATTGTTTGGGTGTGTGCTTGAATGAAGATATATGTACTCAGCCTGGCTGCCTGTAATTTTATAATACTCTGGACAGTATTTTTTATAATTCTACTGTTATTTTTCCCATCTTATAATATGAAACAATGTTTTATTAGATAGGTGTGTGTGTGTAAACAAACATTTGGAGAGCTGAAAGTTTTGCAATTGACACTTCATCATAGTAGATGGTAGAAATGACAGTAACTTCATTTTACAATTTATACAGGGTAAGAGGCAGTTACTCTATTCATATTTTTATTTATTTTATTTTACACTTTTAAAGCACTTACACAGCTAGCGGGCATTGAGGCGCTAATGCAGGAAATGTTTGTTTTTTAATTACATAATTATTTTGTCTTAGTTTTATATTTATAACGTGCTTAAACATCCAAAGGTTTCTAAGCACAGACCTGGGGATCAAATTTGTGTTGCTTGTTGTCGTTTTGCTTTCAAGGCATGCACGTTGCCGCTGAGCTATGCTCTCGGGATGTATTGTATTACTATGAGCGGTGTACATGTGCTGTATAGGAAATTTTCATACCTGTAGTCTGTGTTCATGCATGTGGATGTGCATGAATCTGCAAGTAGAAATCTTGGGGAGTTTTATAGCAGTTGTTGCTGTAGGTCCTTTGCAGTCACAGCCGAATTGTACTGAGAGTGATCAATAGTACATCTAAAGTGCTGATCTGTGATGACAGAGTTAGATGTAGAGTTCTTGGATGTGATTGGTGGATGATTGTGTGACTGCATAACAGTAGCCAATGAGGAAGTGGTGCAGAGAGTGTAGTGGAAAGGGTAGAAGGTCTGCAGCAGTGTTACTTACGCACTCCACGGACCGCGCGGTTGTTCGCAACCAGGGCATGCCACATCCGGGGTTTCCGAGCATGAAGTGGGAGTGTATTTTGAGGATTAGCCAATCAGATGTTGAGGTTTGGCTTCGTATTAAGAGGGACTGTGTGTAGTGAAGATAGCAGAGGTGCAGAAAGTCAGGGTGTTGGTGGTTGGAGATATGTTTGTGAATTGGAGCAGTATGCTAAATCTAGGAATGTGACTAACCATTTTGACACAAAAGGAGTGGATGTGGTGTGGAGCACTGTGCCTGATTAAAATTTGCAGGCAATTCTAGTAGTTTGTCAGGTTATGGCTAGGTTTCATAGTCCACATGTAGTTGTCCTGCACTGTGGTTCTGTGCTTTTGGGCTATTTCAGTGCCCCTACTTTGTTGCAAGATCTGCATAACTTGGTTCAGGCAATCATGAAAGTCCTTCCAAATGCCAAAGTTATTTTTTCTGCTTTGTTACCTAGAGCAGTATGGGACAATAGTTGTGTTTTTTGTCCTCAGCAAAATATTGCTATGTGTGCAATCAACTGAGGCATGTTTGCTTTCATGGTTAGAGCTGGTATGTTCTTTTGTAATAATGAGAACATTGATTCTGGTAATGTTGTTTATTTTAAAGAAGATGGCATTTCTTTATGTTTTATGGGAAATGCCATGCTGTTTTGGAACATAAGGGTTGCTTTGGAGAAGATAATGTGAAGATTTTTGGAAGGAAATAAGCAAGGGAAAAAAAAGAAATACAAAATAAAAGGTGTTTCTGAAGCATCTCCAAAGAAAATAAAAAAGGCTCTTTTCAGAGCCAACCTCAAAGGGGAAATGGGGCACACTATTAACATTTTCATTCCCCACGCTCAGCTTTATCGATTTGTCCGCAGACAGCGAGATTGTTTGCGGGCAGCACATATTACATATGGGGATTTTGGGGTTGCGAGGCATGCAAATGAGACTGAGCAGAGAAGGGATTGGCCAATAAGGTTTACTGGGTGTGTTGTGTAAGGAGAGAGTTTGTCAGTAGGGGTTTTTCCTGAGAGAAGAGCAGATAGATATGGCTGTGTGTTTCAGATAGCAGATTGTTTGGACTTTGGGAGATTTTTGGATACATTGGTTGGAGCTGCATGCAGATCACTGTGGAGTGGCTGCACATCTTGGATTCTCTCATGTGGACCTGCACTGGTATGGAGTGAGTGAAATGAAGCGGGTGGAATTGCTACCTCTCTGTGCTTCTTTGGTGACACAGCATCCTCCAGACATTACTATTATTCATTGTGGAGGGAACAGTGTAGCACATGTGTCTGGAATCTCTTTGCAATTTGCAATGAAAGAAGGACTTGGGAAAGTCATTGACATGTATCCAAACTCCAGAGTAATTTTTTCCCGTATTGCGCAGAGACAAATGTGGCTGCATTCCTTTTCATTTGGTCCACAAATGGAGAAAAGCAAGGCGCAATGTTAACAAGGCTGTTTGTGCCCTTTTGAGAGATTTGGTATGTCCTCTTTTCAGAATTAAAATATTGTGTTTTGTAGCACACACATTTTTCACAGAGATGGAGTACATCTTACTTATGCTGCCAATCAGATTATTCTGTGAAATATACAAAATGCATTGCAACCTTTCTTGGAATTACAGCAATCCATTTTGCAGTGGGTGTTGACCATTTGAGGTTTTTGAAACACAAAAAAACCCCACAAAAAGGCTCTTTTCAGAGCCACCACTTCCTCCCAGAGAAAAGTGCAATGGTTGTGACAGGGCAGCACTGCACAGTTTTAATATGTCTGTGGACTTCTAAAAAATGCACAGGGCCCTGCACTATTTATTTGTCACTTCTGTTTTTAAACTGTGAAAGAGCCTTTTTTTTGTTGTTTTATATATATGTTTTTTGTTTTTTAAACACGACACAGGGAAAGGAGGGTAAGGAAGGGACACCAACCACAGGGATAAGAAAGGGCAGGTGGAGAGAGGACGATGTAGGGTGGTCCTTAATGTGGTAGGTCGCAGACCTTCGGCCTCATTACGACCCAGGCGGTAAGGGGTTAACGGCGCCGTAAAAGGTGGCGGCACCGTTAACCCCTTACCACCTAATTATGAGGTCCCTTTGCGGGTCCAAACCTTAACGGCTGGTAAAAACCAGCCGTTAAGGATTGGACCCGCAAAGGGACCTTGGAGGTATTTACGGTACTGCAATTTGCGGTACCGTAACTACCGCTTTCCCCATTTCCATTGAGCCCTATGGGGGCAAAAATGGGAATGGGGAAGGGCCAATGGTAAATGGGGAATTACCACTCCGCTAACATTGGAATGGGCAATCGGTAAAATACCAGCGGCAACCATGGTGCTACTAGCGCCATGGTTACCGCCTGGGTCGTAATGACCCCCCTTCTCATGTTCCTTGACCGTAGTCTCGAAAGCACTCCAAAGGTTCTCATTTGTGATGTGGGTGTTAGTCTTAGCAGTGCATGGTGATGGCGTGAGTTATGGTTGCTTAGCTTACCGTAACTTGCGAATTACAAGGGTTTTTCGGTTTTACTTCGAACCTTAACGTCCCTTCAACAAAGTTTTTTACTGATTTTCATAGGTTTTTAGTAGCGCAACTTAACCATAACGTCCCTTTTACAATTTTCTTTCACTGATATAATAGTTATATATATATATATACACATGTATACTCATTTAAAAAGTAAAACTTTTTTAACTCTCACAGAATAACTGGAAATTTTGGTGGCTATAAAAGAAATATAACAACAACACACATAACATTTTTAATATCATTACATTCCTTCTATAGGTGGCTCTTAAAAAGCTGTTGTGTTGTTATGTGAAAATTATAACTAAACCCCATCACTTCTCCATTTTGACTACTACATTCCTTCAAAGAATAAAAAAGGCAGCATTTCTCTTTGCTCTTCCCTTAGACGACTTATTCATTTCCTTTACCGAAAAGGAAAATATCCTGTGCTCCCAGTCAAAAATATCTGTCCACAGCTTAAGCACACATCTCTTCTTTCTAATATTCCATCTAAAGGGATATTGTCAAACCACAACATTTGTGTTACCCAATGCTTTTGATAGATGTCACCTATACCTTCCATATCACTATTAGTACTATTCTCAAAATTATCTATTTCTCCACAATCTTCTCAAGAATGAGATTCATCACCTGACATCCCACTCAATGAGATGTCAGCATCTACTTCTGAACTTGTCTCAATTTTTCCACCTGTAAAATATATTTTCAAAATGCCAACCATTAACAGTATGTATTCACTCTTCAATTTCCCATCTTCTAATAACACACCTCTCTATCAGGACAATGCAAAGTACATACCACTTCCAATACCATAACATATTAACATATTTCAAAATGTACCTTGGATCAACCAATCATGCATTCTTTTGAAACTCCAATTCTCAATTGTGTAAATGTTTCTCCTTTACCTGTATAGCTGTGGTTACATTGCAATCAAATGGTATCCGGTAACTACGGCTATCAATGCAACAGTTATAGCTGAGGTTACTGAAGCATGCCAAAATACAAAACATCTTATTGGCTGGGCAATAACCATAGCTACAATGCACACAGATTATTATCAACTATATGACGTACATGGAAAAATGCTTAAAATGACATTTGTGAAAAAATATTCCCAGGGCACACCACAATCAAACATACCTAATTCATAGAAATCATGAAGAAATAAGGGTTCATGCTCTCAGACACATATATTTTTTGTGTTTCATATCACATAACCGTGGCTATCAATAGCAAGTACCCATTGGTCGGTACTGTAACCACAGCTATAAAAGGTGCATCAAAACCATTGCTATAAACGCACCCAAATCGCTCAACGGGTATTGGCTGCTGTAATAACTGAAACTGAAATTTCATGTGCATTAATTGCGACTATCTTTGGTGACATGAAATAAGTCTTTAAAATGTGTTTTTAAGTGTAACCACCATATGCTACACAATTAATTTTAGCTACATTAACACTGTGAAAACAGTCAAAATCATACTTTCTAGTACTTTTTTGCATTGGATTGCTTCCGTAATCGCGGCTGCATAGCCATGTCTACCGCATAGATGTGATGAATGCCACCGATTGGTCAAGGGGCATAACCGCAGCTACGCCCATCATGGTGACTCATACCGTGGCTATGCAACGCGCACACGGATTGGTCAGGAGACGTAAACACCAGGAAACCTATTAACTTTTCTGCAAGATTTTAAACGCAAGAGAAGATATAAGCTGCAAGATTTCCTAGATGGCCAATTTCCTTTTGTATTAGTCTGTATAGGTAGGGGCCAATAGGATGATTAGAATGTACTTACACATAATGTCTAGAATGTATACTAAGGTTTTCTAATTGTGTGGCTCTCACCTTTAAATACTACAGCCCAATGTGGGCGTGTCAAGTTTTCAGTTTTCCAGTCTCAACAGACTGGCTGACCTCCCGGCCTATTTGCATTTGCATTAAAAAACTGTGTTTTCTTGAAATGTGTGTGCCTCTTAAATGTTTACTGAAAATCACTTAGGGTTTACAGCTCGTGACCTTGACGTGAACTCTAGCGCCTCCCGAGTACTCCAAGGGTCCCCCTCCTCATGTATTGGACTGCTGCACCTGCCTGCAGAGAGCAATTTGTGTGCACATCAAACAGAGATGAGCAGAGAGATGAGCAGGTGCTCTGTTTCTCCAAAGGTATGTCTTATTTCTGGCTTGGTTAGTAAGTGAGTACATGTTTTGCATAAAATACAGTGATTTTGATATTTTGTTATATATGTTTGAGGAATTATTGTGAGGAAAGACAGCCTTGTATATGAAGTGATTGTCCTATGATAAAAGGCCAGAATACCCCTCTGTTCGAGAGTGAAGGGAACTTGAGTGGGGTTTGAGTGCTCTCGTCTCGCGGTAAGGAGAGAGAGAAAGGATCTATATCATTGTGTAAAAAAAGGTCTATTTCTTGTTAGGTATTGACATAAATTGTGTAAATAACAGTTTTTGTTGTTAGGTATGGGTAGCAATTGTGTCCATAAAAGGAGTTTGTTGGTAAGTATTGTTAGCAATTGTGTAGACGAGGCTGTTTGGAATCAGATATTCATGGCAATCATCTACATGACTGTGGTTGTCGCTAGGTGTTGTCAGTAGTTGTGTGAATAAGCAGATCTGATATTAGGATTGTGAGTTGTTGAAATAGAAACACCTGATGTTTTGTTAAAGGAATGGCCAGTAGGCCAGTGCTAGCAGACTTTCTTTTTAGCACAGTAAGAGCCTTGTGATAGTATGGGTACACCATTGTAAGATTTTGAAGTACCACAATGAATGGGTTCGGGGAACTGTGAGTAAAATGTCTAGACCTTGGCCTGAAGAAGGCATGCATGATAAGAGATTATTGGAACATGTGCATACGTATTTGCAATACACCTATAAGGGTAAACAGGTGAAAAATGGGTAGGCATTCTAGATTTAACAAAATGTTTGTGGAAGAAGAGAGTGTTTATGATAATGGTGGGGAGGGGTCTACCTAGGTGAACAAATAATCTACTGCCTACCACCCCCATATGTGTCCTATCCTTTACAGCCTGCAGTAGAGTACACCAACCCACAGTTTACCCCCCAACCAAAGATAGGAAGACAACATTAGGGAATCCTAGGGACACCGCCAGAGAACCACTGATTTTAGAAATTGAAAATAAGGCTTGCCGACAATTGCAGAGCAGGAGCTGGAACAAGCATGGGCAATGGGAGGGGTAGTTCACATCTATGGCCACAGAACAATGGAGTGGGGCACATTATTTTCAAAACAGACAGTAAGGTAGTCAAAGATCCTTAAATCCCCAAATCCCTATAGCTCAGATGCCCCCAAATGAGACAACCGCTGACTCAGGGGCTTCTACTGGGGGTCTGCAATGCATACATGAACATGGCAGTATTGCAGATTATGATTCAGTATATACAGAGGGAGATTTAGAGGAGGGTGAGTATGAATGAGAGTTTGATGCCTCTGAGGAAGTCATGGAGGCACAAGATTTGGCCGTGGCTCGGCCGAATGGTCTTAGCCAAAACTAAAAGGAAAGTATGGGGACCCCTCCTGGTAAAGAAACATAGAAAGGTGTAGCTCAGCAGTGGGGAACACAGTTTTCATTGTTATACAAGGAACTGAGTGGACCTCATTATGTGACCTGGCCTCACATAGTTCATAAAAATCAAACATGTGCCTTTCCCTCACTTACAGCGGGAGCTGGCAAGTGGATTTATGCCCTCAAGAAACACACTGCATGCATTACTCTAGCTGTGGGGATGTGAAAAGCTTGTTTGTTTCCCTGTTAGGTTAGCAGGCAGACAGGTTATGGAGAAAAGCGGGGGATAGGGGAGTTTAAGCAATGGCAGGCAATATGAGATTGATCGGGACCCCACCCTTTACACTCAGCAGATACAGGAGATGTAGCGGTTAGAGACAGGGGAGGCATGGGACAAAACATTGGTGTTTTGTCCATGTGTTGCGAAAGGGGCTCCCTTTAGAAGTACAGATTTAAATAAGGTGGTTGGAATGGAAACCGAATCATGACAGGAAATACATGTGCACATGACAATATTGTTGGCAGAAAAGGAAAAGGATAAGGATTAGACAGAACAAACACAAAGGGCAGAAGCAACATTTGTGCAGAAAAAGCTAGCAAAGCTGAGCATACCAGGTATGGTAATATCTAGCACCATGGAAGGCAAACCTGAACAAGGCCCCACACATGGGTGGCTAGAGGGGCCTGGAGATATCAGGAGGTGAGTAGGAGGTACTCAGAGATGAAGAGGAAGTTTCTTCAGGGACAGAGGGGGAAGTATGGGAATCATAAGACCCAAACAAGTGCCAATGATGGTCCTGTGGAAAGATGAGTCATTTTGTGTGAGAGTGCAGGAACAGGCCAGCCATGTCCTTTAATTACAATATCCCAGCATGCCGCTCCACCTTTAGCCCAGAGCCCCAATTCTCCCCAAATGCCCCAGGCACATACAGCAACAACCCATGCAATTTCACGCTTTAAATTGTACCAAGCCACCTGCTCAATCAAGGGACAAGAACTCACTGCAACAAAGTTTACAGTCAATGACTATAAGGGAGTGAGCATGCTAGGGGAATCCTTTCTCGCTCCCAGGATTGACCATTCAACCTCTAATAGGACAGTCCACAGAGAACATTAGTGTGCTTGGTACTATTAGTAACTACCGCCCCAGAACCAGAACCCTGAGTGGGAGTGAAGATAGGGTATCGACCATTCTCTTTTTCAGTCAACACAGAAGCTACCAAATCCTGCATTAAGGAAGGTACATTTCCATTGTTGGACATCATTGTGGACAGGCAAGGGTTTTCTGGGGCTGTCAAATTTGTTCCTTTTACTGAAAATGTACCTGTCACGATAGGCATGCACAAAATAGCTGTCCCTTTTTAGTATTCATGGGACACGCCAGTTAATCTCCTGGGTAGGGACATCATGAGCAAGTTGAATATGCCCATTTCATACTCAGAGGAGGAGTTAGTGTGCTCCACACCCAGCATGCATCACACTACGGCTGCAGCAGTAATACATGCATCCTGTGGCCACACCGCCTTAGAAACTTACCACTCCATCCAGATTTGTTCCTTTATGCAGTTAGCATCCTTCTAGGTCTGGTGCCAGGGATTAGAGACACACTTCTATGCATACCTGCAGAATTGTTGTTTACACCAGTGGTCCAGCAGGAAAGGGTGCCAGGTGCCACTATTCCGTGTGAGAAACCTGACAGTATTCTTCCACCTACTCCCCTGAGATCCTCCATTCAGGTAGCCAGGGAAGGGCCACCGCTTTTGGATCCTGACCCTTGGGGTGGACAAGCAAGGGAGGATAACCAGAGTGGAGGGTCGTGGGGGATTGGGAGTAAAATGCCTAAAGGCGAGACATGGTATTCCCCCCTTTTACATCGCACATCAAAACCCTCTCCCTTAGCGTTTATGGGATATTCCTAATACCATTCAATCTCCCCCCCAATTTCCAACATGTACTGGGACAAAGAAGAGGTGATCGAGAGCAGTGAAGATTACCCATAGACATAACAGTGTGGAGCAGAGAGAAGCCTACTACACTACACTGCTAGGATGTCCCACTAATAGAGTGAGGCACAGTCAGGATGTTCACCTTAACCATTCACACCTAATTGCACTTGACCCTCAGTTAGGGTATACAAAGTGTGGTCCTGCCATTGAAAATGAGCGAGCTGGGGTTGCTGGTTGGAATGTGGAGGCTGCAGCATGAGAAGCCTAGAAATTCTAGAGGAGGGCATGATGCCTGGACGCTTACCCTGTGGCCGGAAGGGTTGCAATGTGGCATGGGAGCCGAGTCTACATGGAGCCGGATTGAGGCGAGTTGCTAATTATTGCCCATGTCCTGGTCAGTGCTTGTTCACCTGGGCTGTGTGCCAGTGCCAGCGGTGCCTGAGGGGCAGGTGGTGAGACCCTGACCTCGGACAAAAGAACCCAAAAAAGCTGCTTGCCAGTACCGCGCTATCTGGGTGAATTTTGTAGCAAGAGAGCGATAGAAAGGCAGTGGTGTGCATGTGGTTGGAGCAGGAGCAAAGATTTGAAAGCGTAAATGGGAAGGAAAAAGGAAAGCAAAGAAAACAATGTGCACTAGCGGCGCAAAGATAGAACAAGGCAGAAGAGAGGGTGTGAGCGACCCAAAAGACAGAAAGAGTGCATTTAAAGTTGAAGGAAAGCAAAGAGAGGGCATGAGCGACCCAAAAGCAGAAGAGAGGGTGCAAGCGACCCGAAGGACAGTAAGAGTGCAAAGAGAGGGTATGAGCGACCCAAATGCAGAAGGTGCAAGGGTGCACAGCAAAGTGAAAAGAGTGTGCCAGGGGCACGACAAAGCAAGAGGAGTGTGTAAGAGGAACAGCAAAGAGAAAGAAGGTGCAGGAGTGCACTGCAAAGAGGAAAGAAAGGGGAAAGTGAAACAAGACAGAAGAAACAATGCCAACCATAAGGAGAGGGGTAAGAAGTCAGAGTGGTCGTGAATGGTTGGTGCAAAAGTCTCTGACACTGCCCCATGTAAGGAACCATTTGAACTTTTGTTTGAGACTGGAGTGGCCTATGCTTGGGGAAAGGAACCCTGAGAGGCCCACAGAGTCATTTGGAACTTTTGCAGGAGAAGCCTAGACTTTGGGAAGGGACCCCTGAGAGGCCTGACTAGAACTGTGTTTATAATCTTGGGAAAGGGACCCCCAGGTGACCCACAGACTTTGTGAACTTTATTTGCTGCAGGAGCCTTTTTGTGATAAACTATCCTTTTTCTGAAACTGTCAGTACTACACCTAATGGTAAGGACATCTGAAACCAGTCATGGTCTACATTTCTTTTTGATCTGCCATTTGTTTTTACGAAGATCCCAAAAAAAAAATGTGTTGAAGAGTGAAAGCATGCATGGGTTTTGACACAGACTGACTTTTGTTTTGGACTCCCCGACATCGACAGCCCTTAGAAACATCAGTTGAGGGAACAACCCCTTTAGAGTTAGGGCCATATAGGCAATATACCAACCCAACAAGTTTTTTCAATAAATGTTTTCGAATTGCTGCTTTTGGGTCTGTCTATCTCTTGATACCATGCCTGTCTCACACACGTTAAAATGTATTTATTTATTTATTTTTGCATTTTTAACACCGCACAACACCCTCCGGTATCTAGGCACTGGTTACATTAAGGTAAAAGAGGAAGGTAGGGGGGTGGAAGATGAAATAGTGGCTTGGAAGAGTCTTAATAGGAGCAAAGTTAGTTGAACAACCAAGTTTAAATTTCTGCAGAAGGTGCAGTAGGCCTGTTCTTTTCTGCGTGCTGGTGGTAGATTATTCCAGAGTTTGGCGGCCATGACTGGGAAGCTCTTGGCCCCTACTGAGAGGCGATTGAAGTTGGGGATCTTCAGGAAGTGATAGTTCGATGATCTGAGAGTTCGGGTGAGGGCGTATTTCTCTATGAAGCATGAGAGGTAGGTTGGGGCAGTGTTGGAGAGACATTGGTGGACATTTGTGGACCGGGGACAATGTTTTCATCTTAATACTTACCCAGATGGGCAACCATTGTGCATCTCTCCTGGCTTTGGAAATATGATCATATTTGGTGAGACAAATGGCCGCTCAGAGAGCATTGTTCTGAATTGTCTGGAGTTTGTTCAGGTTACGTTTAGAAGTACCAGTAAAAAGGGCATTACAGTGGTTGAGCTTGGGTCCTTTGATAGCTCTTGCAATTGTTAGGCAGTTGGGAGTGGAGAGGAATGGTCTGCTAGCATGAAGCAGTTTGTGTAAGATGTTGCTGAGGCGATCGAGTTCACTTGGCATTAGAGATTGAGGTTGGCATCCAGGTAGATGCCAAAAGGTTTGGCTGCAAAAGAAGTGGGGATACACAGAACAACGCTGTCCGTAACAACAAAACAAGATCAAGATGGGAACATATCTCCAGCTGTCGGCAAGACCGACACTGGCTCCCGGTACATGCAAGGATCCGCTTTAAGGCAGCGGTGCTCATTCACAGATGCTTACACAGGATCGTCCCTGCTAATCTTACAGCAGCGTGACTGATGTTCAGGGCATGTATATGTCCTCAGGGCCTTGATCCCCCCATATATCTCATCCGAGCTGCTGTCTTTCTGCTGCATCCACTTGGGCTCACCCTACCCACATGCGGTTGCACTTCTGTTCTTCTGCTCTTAGCACTTACCCTGAGCACTTCTCCATGATAGCATCACTGTGTTAACGTTGAATCTTGAAGTAGGCCCTAATAGCGTCTCTGTGTTAGTATTGAATCTTGAAGGTACACCCTAATAGCGTCAGTGTTTATTTAATGTTGAATCTACAATTTGTGCCCCATTATCACTGAGTTAAAGTTGAACTTAGAAATGTAACCCTATTAGCCCTGATGCCTGATGCCTGATGGCATCACTGTGCTAATGTTGAATCTAGACTGTATTCCCAACATCATTGAGTACGCCCAATAGCGTCACTGTGTTAAAGTTGAACTTAAAAATATGCCTAATAGCGTCACTGTATTAGAGTTGCATTTGAAGATATTCCCAAAATCATTGAGTGTGCCTCGTCACATACACTTTACTGATTACCACAAAATCACACTACTACGCTTACTCTCTCCTATACACCACCATTCAACTAGAACACAGCAGTACTATGACACATTCGGTAAAGCTGTTCTCATACTTACATGACTGATCAAACTTCGTATCATCCTAATAAAACACAGATAGCTAGCACACACCAGCCTGCTTAGGCATCTCCTCTGGCCTAACGCAGCCAGAACTCAGTCTGCATGTCTACCCTCTAGACTGAACACTGATCCCCTCAGCACCACACCTACCGCTAAAAAGCAGCTATCATGCAACAACCACACCAGCTGGACACATACCCGGTGCGCCCACGCACTTTACGACTCCCTCTCTCTCTCAACTGACTTGAACTGCGGTTCCCGAGGGCGTTCAACCCACCAGCGCCTTGAGATCATACCAATGCTACATAAGGCGCTATACAAATGCAAAATACCATAACATAACATGAGCATCAAAGCACCTATCCCGCACCACTCCCTCCTCTGCACTAGCATGTTCTGAAAACTCACAAGGCATAGCAAGTTCGTCTCCCCTTCCCTTTAGTCTCATTATTTGTTTTGACTATTAATTCATATTATTTATCCTTGATGTAATTCATTGTCTACCTTCTCCTTTCCCCACCCTGTTTGCCCTGTGGGCACTTTTAAAGAGTTTTACTACTTGTATATGCACCTAACAAGTGAACAGAGGATAGCACAGGGGCAATGCGCTGGTCTTGGAAGCAAGACCACGCAGAGCAACAGAAGTTCAAATCCCGGATACATGCTTAGAAACTGAACTGATCACCAATTCAATCTTTAAGCAGACCAATGGACTGGGAAAATCCTTAGCAGTCCTTTCAGCCAAACCTTGGAACTGCCTCCCACTGGCCTTAAGACAAGAACAAAACCTAATGCGATTCCGACAAGAGTTAAACACCTTTCTCTTCGAGTAATTTTCTTTTGTGTTCTGATCTAACCCCCCTGATCAAAGAAAGAAAGAAAGAAAGAAAGAAAGAAAGAAAGAAAGAAAGAAAGAAAGAAAGAAAGAAAGAAAGAAAGACACTTAAAAAAAATGTATTAGCAAGTCATTTTTTGATGACCTATCTCAATACTCACCTTAACTATAGTGTAATGACTGCTGCACTATAATATATTTATATTATATTATATTAATATGTGTTATAGTATATTATATTATATTATATATTTATTGAGTAAAGAAAACTTAAGTTGAAAGAGTTAAGATGATCCGATTCATCTCAACAAATCCAATGAGATTCGGCAGTTGTGGGAAGTGATGACAATCTCAATTCAGTGTCGTCCCATAGATGTTCCATAATTTCTTATTTTTGATCTATCTTGTTTTCCTTACTGTGATTGCATGTACGTGCTCATGGACTGTGCAGCAGGAGGGACTCTGGATTAAGATTTTCACCAAAGCCACTATATTTAAATGATTTTGTTGTAATGACTCATGCTTCAGCAAATGTTTTTTCACTCAATTTCAAGGGAATTTAAGGGCTAGGAGGATAGCTCAGGGGCAACATGCTTGTCTTGAAAGCAAGACAACGTAGAACAAGACAGATTCAAATGCAGGTACCATGCTTAGAGACTGGTCCCTAGTATTGAGTGTGTTATAAAAGATTATTTAATGAATTCATGTTTTTAATGTGTTATCTTCTGCATTGCCCACTGGCCATGTTGCAACAGTTAGGCAAAAAAATATCACACTCACTAATAAAAACCCAAATCCCCCTGGCCATGGTTTTCAGCCATGACCAGTGGCCACAGCTGATCCATGTTGCACACATTCAACTAAAAAAGCATGGTCAGTTGCCCATACCTCCTCTTTTTTTGGCCCCCTCATAATAAATAACAGTTTGGCCTTTGCCACTGCCAACATTATAAAAATGAGTCTAAAATGCAGTGGTCAGCATTCCTGGCCTAAGGCCATGGCGAAATATCCCTCCCCAGTAAATAACCAAATCCCTCCAGCCATGGCCTCTTGCCGTGGCCACTTTCCATGTTGTACAAATCCAACTAAAGGAGCATGGTCAGTGGCCCATGTTTCCTATTTTTTCCATCTACTTTAATTCCTACAGGAGTTTTCCCCTAAAAATTCCCATGGATCCATCCCATGGTCACTGTGATGCCACCTGTCGTTTCCTCTGTAATAATTCAGATGGTAATGCAATGTTTGGTAATAGGAAAACTCTAAAAAATGAAAAACATCTCCCCGTTCCCACTCCCTCTCTACATGTGCACCCCTACTTCATTCTAAGTCAGCCCACACCTCCCTGACCATCCCCTTTCACCCACCAGATCTTATGACACGCTTTTATTTTGTGAGTGCTTTGCCTTATTAATGCAATAATTCCATGGATTCCTGCGGTAAAACAGAAATAATCTGAATTTCACCCACCAGATCTTATGACACTCTTTTATTTTGTGAGTGCTTTGCCTTATTAATGCAATAATTCCATGGATTCCTGCGGTAAAACAGAAATAATCTGAATCAGTGGCTTCTCCATCCCTCCCCAAACTGTCCATCTATTTTTTATCTGTTATTCCTCCATCACCCTCCTCACCCTTATCTCTTATCCTTACTCCAAATACCATGTTGAGTCTTTTTCACCTTGAATTACCGCATGAATCACTCGGATTGAGCAAAAAAAAGAACATTACCCAGTGTTGCAATGCACCATAAAAGTGTTATACAAGGTATATAAGTGAGATATATCAGCGTTTTTCTAAGACAAAGGTACCCCTTTTCTCTGTCTATTGTTTTTAAAACGACTTGACAGATTTGTACTAAACCAAAAAAGAAATATCTGTATCACTTTGTGCCAAATTTGTTTTTTGCTTGCCAAAGCTTTTTTGGGAGCACTTGATCAACTAAACAATGTTTTTCTTATGGGAACACATTGGTGTAGGCCAATACAGCTTTTATTCTCTGCTTAAAAATGTATGAATCGTTCAATGAAACTTCCCCAAAATGTCCAGATTTGCCCCCCGCCCCCTGACAAAGATATATTTTGGAAAATATCACTCAAAGCCATACAGAAAGTCATCTGTTATTAGAAATAGAATTTTAGAAGAAGTGGAAAGGTCAATGGCAATTGGTTTTATCATAACTGTAGGGTGGTGAAATGTACTACAAATTTAACAAAATAATGTCCTGAATTGATTAAAATAATGATGATCGATACTGCCCTATTCTTTATTATGTTTCCAAAACTATGTACAAGAAATCAGTAAAAAAAAAGCATACCACTGTTCAGTGTAGGATAGTCTTGAAAGCAAGTATCATATCATGTCAAGTTTTAAGACGACACTTGTATTAAAAAGCAACCTGTGTTACAATTCACTAATTTGGCATGTAGAATGCAATTGTGTTAGTAAGTATCCCATAAACACAGTGTTACACAGTTTGTTTCTACTTCTAGTTATTGTATAGTTTATAGTGTGATCATAGACCACAAAGTAGTTCCTTGACCCTAGATAACCTACAAGACAATGGGGGCGGGGATGGCAGACGGAGAGCTAAAAATACATGTTAGTGCATGTATTTCTACACCACTTCTGCTACTGGAAATCATGTCCACACATGTGTCCTGATTTTTATGACTGGCCACAATTCCAAATTTGGTGACACTTTTTGAAATTGGGTTTGCAGCAGAAATCATATGTGGGTCCACAAGTGTCTGCTTAACTAAGGAAAACATGTATGAAGCTTAATGGTCATCGATGCCCAGACTATACCTAACTGGTGTGATGAGACTGTGGTATTGAAGGTGGAACCTGAACCTCTCTGGGCAAAGGTGTCCTCTTCAATTGCATAGCCTTGAAAATGGCACCTCTCAGGTTCATAATTCATCACGCTGTGCTTTGCTGCTAAGCATGTATTTAACGTAGGCAAAAGCAATAGCAACGTATGTAGCTGGCCTCTGGGCTACAGAAGACACAACTATCCTTCAAATGGGAAAACATAGATTCATTAAAATGTTTCTTGTTCTCCCTATTTCAGCTCTTCCTTTGCTGGTCATAGAGAGTTGAATATGAGTTAATGCAGGAACCTGTGAAGCGTTGGCTAAGGGCTTGAACTAATGAGAAGGCAGCACTTACCTTCTTTTGTTTCACATTCTTTCCTCAAGGGTAATCTGTTTACTGGCCCCTTGGATTACATGTGTGAAAAAAAAACATCTTGCCATAGCAAATATCATTTCATGCTTTCCTGGCCCATCTCTTATCTCTCTGTCATATAGCAAGACAGTTGTCCAGAACCTACCAGCACAGATCCTAACAGAACAAGAGCACAAGGAAGCTGCCAAATATTGAAATCGTGTACACATATTCTTTATTACTAATAGAAGTGCAGATAATTTCATTTGGACCAAATTTAAATAGGAATTCACATTCACAATGAGGGAAATGTTTAACTCGTTTCCTCTTTGGGCGGTCATGGGAAAGTAGACCCTGGTTAGTTATGGTTCACAGAGCGACCTGTGTTGCCGTGAGCTCTCTTGTGCAGCTTTTGAAGATTTGATGGTTTTTTTATGTTTTTGTTCAGCATATGCCCATTTTAGGGAGAGCACTCTAAAAGTACTATTACACAAATTGCACTTTAGACAATGCAGACCTGCCTTGCACTTTATACTCTGCGAATTGAATGGACTACACGTTCCTATTTGCTATGTGCACTAAGGCAGAGAGATGTATTAATGAATGTGTTATCCATTGTTTACTGAATGATTACTTAATCATATTTAAAATTATTTGTATCACTTAAATTTAAATGATGTTTCTTTTTACATTTAAATTTGTATTGGAAATAAAGTTACTTGACTGACTGAGTTCATCACTCTTTTCAGGGTCCATTTCTTTTTTGTTTAGTCAAAACAATGTATATAATACATGTCAATTCATTGCTTTGATTTCATACGAGTTCATACAATTCCCTGCTTGAGTACAGAAAAAGATCCATGAACACAAACATTCCCACGGGGCAAACAGATTTTTGTCAAACCATCTTCAGATAAATATGAATGGCATGTCAAAAATGAAATTGTAAATAGATTCAATTTAGTTAGTATTAAATGATGGAGAAGAGTGAACACACATACATAAACTGTAATACAATAACATCAAACAATGAGCCACAGTTGAAACTAAATAGGGGGAATAAATGTGTTTGATCTACAATTCATTCTTTCTCCATCAAATACCCCACGAGGACCACCACATTTTATAAACTAGCCATGAGCAGCCTCATTGGTTAAAAGGCCTTATGTCGAAATATAATTTGGCCAGCCATCGCTTGTATAAGTTGATATGGAAATACCTGCACCAACGAAGTGTGCCATACAAGCCCACATCCAACCAAGAGTAAATATCCAATCCCCTAAGAACACGGAAAACAAATAAGAAATAAGGAAAGAGGAGGAGAGCAAGTTAAAAAGTGGAAAGGAAAAGTACTCAGGAAAGTTGAATAAATCTACAGCAAGAGATTACAATACTAATCACATTACATCCCTCCCAGTTTAACTTTCAAGTCCTCTGACTCTACTTTGGCCTATTCAAATAAGTATTATTATTCCACTTTACTTTCACAAGTAGAGATCTATGAAGATACACGTATTTGTCTTGTTTGTGAAACCAGTATATTCTTTTTAAATTCCAACATTATTTTATTTGTTGAGGCTTTTGTCTGACAGCCAGTAAATTGAGACATCCCCCATAGGGGGGAACTTTTTCTCACATATATGCAAATCATTCTCCCTTTCAGAATGTAGGTAAACAAATTGATACGGATGGGCCTGTAAATTAAATCCTGGCAACTCTGTCAGGAATGTGGAAGGAACCCTATTTGAGTAAATAATATATGTATATTCTCCTCAAAAAATGAATAACAAATTCAAAGCAGATCCATTATAATGTGTCAATCATTTTACATGCTCGATAATTGTGAAAGTATTCACATGAAGGAAAAACAAAGCACAGGCAGAAATTATTGCAACTGGTCCAATGCATTTCAGACTATCGCCGCTTTCAGGGAAACATTCTGCAAATGAACAAAAATGTAAACAGTACTCAGTACATGGAGATGACATAATTATCAATAATATATTAAATAATGTGGAGATAGAGAATGAAAATATAGGATTCATCCTACCAACCTAGTTCTACTGCCTTTTATTCATAGAAAATAATATCTGTATCATAGGCAAAAAGTACAAAGCCGTACATGACATCAATACGTGGCAAGGAGAGCTTATGTATTCAGAGTTACTGCTGTTTCTTTTAAAAGAAAAACACCTTAACCTGGGGGTCACTGTGTCATGGTCAATCAATTTAGACATGTGCTCAAATAAAAAGAGAGGAAAGAGAAGCAAACTGATCTATGAGGGAACCCTCTCAAGTATAACGTGTCAGAAAAATGTATCCTTCTGTATTGCTCAGCTCATACCAGGTGGTGAGATCCACGGTGGAAATGGGTCCCTTGTATTCGTTGCTGTGACTACTTAACATACTGGAGAAGACCTGATGTATGTAAATGTAAAAGCTGAGTCTGTGTGCCACATTGTGGTGATGTCAGGGGCACTGCAACATTATGAATTGTGGGTGTTGTGATATCACTGTGTTGCAGTGAGATACACTGTGAATGTGCGAAAGACTAGACAGGGTGTAAACCAATAAAGAAGATTATGCGGTTCCTATGTGGTCAAGTAGATAAGACCTTAATAAAGAATGCAAAGCCATATTCGGTGACAATATTACAATTGGAATGAAGTAAACTAAAGAAAAGTAAAGAGCTTACCACCCTTTAGAGGATCAACAAACTATCTTATATCAACAGTAACATCCTTGCTATATAATTTCTAGACAAATGTGCTAGTTAACTGAACAATGACAGGTAAGACAGCATTCATGTTTAAAAAAAAAACAGTTCAAATGATATTATTCATTCATCCCTCTGGGGAACAAAGTGTTCAACTGTCCAATCCAAAAAGTCTGTCTTTGGTTCTAAATTTGGGAGATTTTCTCATCCCACGTCTTTGAACTCAAGATTTCCAATATTTGAAACTTCATTTGGGACACTTGATATCCCTCTTCTAGGAAATGTCATGCCACCAGTGATTTGAGGTTCTTTGTCCAAATGCAGTGATCGTTCCATCACAATTTTGATGTTCTAGAAGACTGCCACACATAGTATTTACCACAAGGAAATGTTATACTGTAAATTGTATTGCGGCTATCACAGGTTGCACAATCCTGTGTACAGATGGGGTAATAAATTCCCCCTGAGAACAAAACTGCAGTTAGCACATTGTAAGCACAGATATGGGGCTTCCTATGATTTTCTACCTTGAGATCTATAAAGTGGTAATCTATGAAAAACTCTGGATGTCAATAAAGTAATCAGCAGAGATCTCTGTGAAGATGTGATAAACAATCCAAGCACCAAATTGGTGTAAGTCAATCAGAGTCCCTTCTTTTCTTTCAGGGATTCCAAATACTTTCAAATTATTGCAACTAATCTTGTTCCCTAGAAATAAAATCTGCAAACTTTATCCTTTGAATTTTGATGAGTGTTTCCCACCCACCTTTTGTAGACCATTTGTCTTTTGATATTGTTAAGCCATATGGTTGGCACAAATGTCATCCTCCTACAGTACGTATTATAGTCACTGGTGAGACTGTACAATGGAGCACTTTATATTCCTAAGCCTTGTCTTTAGGCAATACTATTTTAAAACTTCACTTTGTTTTGTATGGGGCCTTAGACATCCATTATATATGACATTCACTGTGAAAAGTCAGTCCCCTGCAGTGGAAAAAACCTTTTTTTTTTCCACAGAAGTGACATTGGTACATGCTCCACATATTTTCTTTAATGTGTGCCACAGACACACCATTTCATATACAGGACGCTCATCTGATATTGTTCGCACAGTCAGTTTCAGTGCTCTGACTGCAGATCAAACAGATTTTCAATCATATCATTGCACTCTAGTGATCAAACCTCAGTTCAAGGCTCCATGCTCTTGCCCTCACAGTGTCTTTAAATGTGGGATCACAGGCTCTTCCAAACCACAAATACCAAGAAAAAACTGCTGAGGAGAACACATACAAGCAAGAGTCTCTGCACATTCTGAAGCCGTGCCACGCCAGAAACACCTTCTGTACGTATTCAGTTAGCTGTAACCTTAACTAGGTCTCATCTTGTAGATTGAATGAGAGGCTGGACTCAGGAAACCAGCCTCTACCAAAACAAATCAATCATTGGAAACTATGTTATATATGCCTACAACTAACAATAAAGCAATTTACCAAGCCAAAATGAAAAGTGAACATTGTTATTGTTTGAAAATGTGTCCTGTGTATAATGAGTATCCCATACACAACAAATTATGCACAGGCGGTAATCATCTCAGGGTATATGTTCCACCTTTCTATTCTGAGTTACATCATATACATCACTTTCATTGCTTATGAGATGCAAGTCCGAACCTGTGAGGAACATGTCCACATTGTTCATTGTCACACAACTATATATGTGCAATCCAGTCATCCCAAACAACACCTGTGGTTTGGCTTATAACTGCTGTTTCCCATTTATGTTTGGTTAAGCTCATGCACATCCGGTGTTGTTGATAATTATGATGGGATGCTAGAACTAATCTTAAAATTATGGCTATACCAGTTCTGCATATCAGACCTCCCTGCCAGTGGAACCAGTTCCAAAACATTGTTCATTTCAAACTCTAACTATGGAATGGGCTCAACCTCTGGGCCTTGTCCTTGAGGGGGAGATACATTGTTACCATCCAGAGGGAGAAGTTAGCTTAAGCTTCTTAGTAAGGTACAGAAGAGGAGGGCCCAGGCTTGTTTATTTCTTTGCACTTGAATACATTAATGGGCATTTCAAATGTAGGGCAGGGTTCTTAAATACAGACTTTTCGCCTCTCCCAGGCATCTATTTAACTATGGATAGCAATCTACTTGCAGTAGCTGTAAGTGATTTCAACTGTAAGTGTTGGTGTTGGTGGTGGATTGGCCTCAGGAGTTTCCAGATTCAGACCACTCTAACTATTCTAAGACAAACTGGCCCACCTGGCATACTCAGAGAACTCTGCCCTCAATTCAACTCCTTCTCTATTGTTGGTACGCTCATCTCTGTCTCAGCATTGTTAAAAACGCTAGGCATCAACCTGGATGCTTCCCTCTTCCTCACCAAACAAGTAAGCCCAATGGTGTCTTCGGCAGCTTACACTGCAAAGCTGATCTATGCAGCTAGACAATTCCTGACCCCAGAGAGCTGCCTGACTATCCCCAAAGCCATCATTGGAGCAATACTGGATTACTGTAATGTCCTCTTTGCCTGAAATTCCAATCAGAACATCAACAAACTACAGATAATCCAGAACAACGCACTGAACATTCCCAAAAGAGACCACAACTATACAGCCAGGAATAAGGCTTACTGGCTGCCAATCTGGGAAATAATTGACTTCAAAACTTGTTCTATCACCCACAAATGCTTGAGCAACAGAGCCCCACAATATTTGGTGCACACAATTGAAAGGGCCAAATCCACCAGACTGGCAAGGTACTTCCTTGCCCATCGCCTGTTCCTGCCCAAAGTAAAAAGAGCGAAAGGGGGAGGAGTCAGTTTCCCTACAGTTGCTGCTAACCAGTGGAATGCCTCTCCACCAAATTAAGAGCAGAAGAATCATATTGGGACTTCCAGAATGCCCTAAAAAACGTGTATTTTCACTTAACAAGGCGAGGGTCCCTACCATCACTCCCCTGTCTACAGCCATCTGTTCCTGTCGCTCTGTATATATTGTTGTGGCATGTCTCCACTTTTATAAGATACTGTATCATGTAACTGGTTGCAGCAGCGCCCTGGTGCCCTTGTGCTGAGGTGCTTTACAAATGAAAAAAATCAATAAATGCACTAATTAAACTGATGGGGCATATTCACACACAACCCCTTCAAGCCACCTACTGCACCAGTTGGTGTGTTTAACATCAGCGACTCTCAACATTGCTCCTAGATACATAAGGCGTCGTGGAGATTCTGGGAGTCGATATTACAATGTGCTGAGTCTTCTGCAGGTTATAATGAGAACTGTATTTTACACAATTCACAATCGCAACCCCCTCCACCATGAGTTCAATTGAATCTTTAAAACCCAGAAATGTGATGAGTGGAAGGATATGGATCAATCTTAACCACCTAAGTGACCGGGCTCGATGGCCATCGGGTTGGAGAACCGTGTTCTATAGGGTTGCCCAAAGCAATGCCAGCTGTGAAGTTGAATTCTAAACCTTCCAGCTATCACTTTTTTGGTTTGCAAGTATTTCGGGGTCGCCTCAAAAAACTCACCAAAATATTACAAAAGTAGTAAAAAAGGAGTGTACGCCAGTGCAAGAAGTAACACAGTTGTATTCACGACCCCAGATGCAGCTGAGACAGCAACTTCAAACAGATCACGGAACAGAACTGTGTGAAAAGGCGCTGCAAATGAAATGCCCCTAAATCTAGAACTGTTTACACTGCAAGTAATTAGCTTTCACGATCATGCAACATGAAAAAATCTCCCCATACAAAGCTGATTGGAGTTTGCGCTCTAGACCCTTATAGAAAATCATACACTGGGTTCAACAATTGGGTTCACGAACCTTCGCACACCTCCCCCAATTTCAAAATGTGATGTCACAATCCACCCCCAATTCCCAGAGCACAAAGTTAATTCCAGCGGAACTTTAATCAACTGCCCTAGTTGCCTCATACTGGTTCTCATGAGAAGTGCTTACCACCATGTCACCGCCAGAGCCTTGAACAACTGACGTACTGCTACACAAATGTTGCACATCAGGGACACTCTAACCCTTTTCCCAGGAAAAATGTACTACCGGGCAATTTGAAACTGCTGTCTTTCTTTTCGGATCCATTAGAAAATCGTATTATATAAATGAATTTGAGTTATAAAATGGTCAAGCATTCATTATTCGTTGGCGGTACCTGTGAGCTCTAGTCTGTGACCTCAAATAACAACCATTGTATACTTCAACAACCATTGTATACTTCTTTCAGCACTGGCGTGGGATCACAGACTAAATCCCAAGCCACAGCTTTTCTTTCTGCACAGAAAAGGATAACGCACGTTTAGCATATTTCATCCTACCACTAAGTTTAATTATACTTACCTGTGCCCTTGTAATTAGGGATTAGTTTTATTATTGGTTCGATTTCAAAAATATCAGAAAGAGCCCCCCCCTTTTATAGTGCTACTCCCGTAGTTGATAAGTGCATTCATTTATACTGCATTGAACGCGCATCTTAATTACATTATTCACACTTTAATTAATGTATTAATAACTCAATCTTTTTAGGCCTCTCATTTCTTTTTAGCAACATTATCTTTATGTATTAACATTTTTCCAATTGTGTCATGTCTCCCCAGTCTCTCCCCAACCATTCAAATCGTCCCCCACCCATACACACCCGGTCCCATCCATTAGACATTGAATACAGAACTCTTTATAATTTTCAACGTATGTAGACTGTGTAAAAAAACATCCATCAGTATCCTCCTCTTCACCTTTCCCCTTTATTTTGTTTCTCCTCTTTATTTTAAAACCTTTTTTGTCAAAACTCTGGGGTAACATTAACTCTCAGATTTGCTTGTTAAAATATACTTTAAGGCAGTTCTTAATATTGCAGAAGGTGATGAGAATGAGAACCAACACAGGGACAGTCACTCAGAACAATCCAGAAAGCCACATCGGTACCCATGTGAAGATGCTGTCCAGCAAGTCTTTTGCTTGCACTCCATTAACCTCACTTGTCATCTTTTCCCTGGAGTTTCCGTATCTCATGTATGGCTGCATTTAGAGTTCTATTTGATGCCTCACCATCAAGTATGAAAGCACAGAAACTTGTCCCAAACTTGTCCCAAACAACTACTTTGATGGCTGTTAGTAGGTCTAAAACAAAACGAACTTGAAGAGCCACCAAGCGCAAGGCCCTCATCTCTTCTTTAATTGCATTCAAACCTTTTGCTGTTGAGTTTTCCAACTGCAATAACTCATACCAAGTCAGCTGCAACCATTTGCAATTTGCTGCAGCCTGTACTCCTGGAAGACACAATAATGATAAGAGGATAGCAGCTGTAGAAAATAGACAAAACTCTTCCGGGATAGCGTGCAAGTTCTCTGGGCTCTTTTTTGAGACATAATTACTTTCTCATTTCCTTCTCCTCGTAATTGTTTGCTGCTCATTTTGCTGCACCATTTGTCCCTGCAGTGCAATCTTAATGGCAGTGCTATTTTGGGGCACCGCTAGTGTAGGGATGTGCAAGGTGATGACAGCACACAATCCACTCCAGTCAGGCTGTAGCTGGGCATATTCTTTCGATCAACAGGCCCACCAGAAATGCATCACTGCTGCTGTTCCCCCCTGCAATCTTCACAACCTTGCTGCAGCCCGAATTAGTCCCCAGGAAGATTGACCCATTTGACCTGAAACACCAAGGGTATCGTGTAAACCTCATTATGTCAACTTTTTGATGTTTTTCATGTAGCCAGGTTAAGGCATGTACATATGTTCCCAAGCTGTTTGAAAGCTGTCATTCACCTTGGCTTTCACGTTTTGCTCAAAACCCACCAGTCTCAGGGGGATAGCTCAGGGGCAGCATGCTCGCCTTGGAAGCAAGACAACACAGAACACCACAGGTTCGATCCCAGGGTCTGCGCTTAGAAACCTCTGGGTATTAAGCGTGTTATAAATAACCTATCATATCATATCGCCAATCCATGAGCACGACACTGCATTATTCCCCCTTTCAATTTGTCCCCATACCATACTGCTCCCTCTATTCTCATCAATGATCTTGAATGACATCAGGGGACACTTTGCCCTTTCTCATTTGTGTACCACATTCTCTTGTGGCATTTTATTTGTAATTCGCCTTGTTTGGCACCCTCAGTGATATACTCCACTACTGTATGCCGGGTTTCCTCATTCTGAAGCATTTGTGTCAGTTCTACGACATTGTCTTCACACACGTTTTCCCTTTCATCCACCCAGTACACAGCTACTTTTTTTCCTTGGAATACATTTCTAGTTCTACAGAGTGACAGATGCATTAGGCATCCCGCCTCCTCATAGGATACTGCTTGGTGTAGGAAAAGTTTGGGCACTGCTACTGCATGTGGAATGAGAGTGCAGACATAGCATGTGACATTTACTCTCTTTCCTCCCACACGCATCATTTCATTACACCAAATGTTTTCAGTTAATGAATCATGCTCCTCTTCAGTGCCATGGTGGAAGCCCTCCCCATTATCCATATTTATTTTTCTCATTTTTCTTTTTTCATTCTTTTCTGTTTCATTTCTTTCATTAAAAATCAACCAAAGCAAAAGAAATAATACTATACTGAAACATATAAACACCATTGCGCTCCAAAAAACAGAAAACATAATGTTCTTTGTTACCCACTTTCCATTCAGAACTTCTTCAACACCCTCTTTTGCTGGTTTCTTATACATTCTAATGGCTGTAAAGACATTGAAAGAAAGTTCCGAGTACCCCCCATTATGTTTTGCTTTGGGAGATAGTGCTCTTTTCTTTCTGAACGTGGGTGACATTAACCCATCCCTACCGACCTTCAAGCTTGACAGCAGTTGGTGTTGAATAGATGATGGTTTGTGGGCCAGTAAAGTGCTCCTCTTTCAACTTTCTTACATGGTTCCTCACGAGCATGTGGAAATCCAGATATAGAAGTGCTGCTTGTGGAAAGTGTCTGTTAGGGTCACCTGATAGTCTAGATTGTTTTTAGGCCTTCTCTGTAAGGATTTATATTGAAGTTGGTAAGTTTTTGAGATATGTATCAAATTCCTCCCAGAATACCAGAAGAAGAGGGAGCATCAGAAATTGTACTCAAAGGTGGAATATGCACATGAATTCTACGCTCTGTAACAATCTCATGAGGAGTCAGATGATGATTTTCTCCAGGCATATTTCTCAGCACAAACAAAGCAAGAGGAAAGCTTTGCACAGATGATTTCTAAGCATCTGCGTAAGCTTAGCCAATTGCATCTTGAGCAGTCCATTCATCTTTTCAACCAAGCTGTTTGCATGAGGATGCTAAACTGGTCATAGTGTATGCTTTATCCCCAGGCGTGTTGTTATCTCCTTTATTAAATCATTAGCAAAGCACTGCCCACTATCAGAACAATTTTCATCTGGAATCCCCCACCTCGGGAACACCTTCCTCACAAGAAATGTAGCAACAGAGCGTGCACCATTATGGGCACAGTGACCTGCCTCAAGCCAACATGAGAATGGACACAAACTACAAGCCGCTACTTGTAAGAAGTGCATCTCTCTTGCATATAAACATAGCCGATATGCAAGTGCCAGAAGGGGCCTTCCAGTCATGGCAATGTTCCCTGTACAACTCTCAAAGTGTGCCCTGGCAGAAACTGCTGGCAGGTCATGCAGTTATTTGCATACTCTGTGACATACTCAGACAGATTTGGCACAAACCAGTCTTCACTAATCCATGCATCCACATGCTCTTTCAATACGTGGGTAGGGTAGTGAATCTATTCCAGTGCCAATTTAAACAATCTTGTGTGCATGACAACCTCTTTCTGGTGTTATTTTTCGCCCATATAACGCCACAATCTGACCCAAGTACACCACCTCTTTTTGATAATATTGTAATTTCTCTCTGTCCATTTTGTTTCTTTTGTCAGCTAGCAAAGTCAGGAGTGTCACTGAGCCCCTTCTACACTTCCATTTGGCTGCACACCAACAAGTCATGAACGTACTGTATTACTGTGCTTGCAACCTGCAAATTGCTCAAGCCCATTTGTATTACTCTGTTGAAGATGCTAGGTCCTCTGAAGCATTCCAGTATGTAAGAACTGGGTCCTGCAATACATAAAGGAAGCAAGATACCTGGAGTCTGGATGTAGTGTAATGGAAAAAAAGGTGTTTTTTTTAAATCAACTACTGTGAAATTGTGTGCCTCCACGGAAATGCTGAAAATAATTTTTGCAGGGTTGGGGTCCAATGGATACTCTGCCTCAATAATCTCATTCAGAGGGCGTAAATCATGTATAAAATGCCACACCCCTCCTTTTGCTTTTTTAATTGGATATATAGCTGTGTCGCAAGCTCATCTGTGTTAGGCCTTGCTGCCATAGGGCATGCAGTGTCTCATATATGCCCACATCTCCTCCTTGAGAAAGTGGGTATTGCTTTCCTCGTGGCAATAGTGCTCCTTCTTTTAACTTGATGTGTACTGCCCCTGCCACTTTAAGTATTCCTACATCATGGGGTCCTATTTTCCACAAACATTTGGGCACTTTTTCCAAATCTTCCTGCAAATATTGTGCTTTCTTTTCTGTTATGAGAGCCATCTGGGGCACTGCCCTTTCTTTTATGTGTACTGGGCAAGGTATGTTCAACTAGAACACTAAATCACCTTCTTCATTGTCTTTTTTGCAAACAAATCTGTGTCACTTACTCCTGTCAATTTCAGTGTAGGATCAATGCATACAACTTAAGGCCAGTCCATGATTTTCTCATCAGTGGCAACCAGTATAATCTTGTCTTTCCGTACCACTACTTCTTCCAGTACAATAGTGTGTGTGTGCCTGAGCTAGCCAAGGAGGGACACTGAGCCAGAACAAAAGTTCTTTGGAAAGCTCTAACATCTTCCCCTGAATCCCTGAATCCCTAGCAAGCATCCCAACAACACGTGCACCCTGTACACAAACCCTTCCATGTATGTGGTTATGCCTCTCATTGTTTGTGTGGATAGTATCCCTGAATCAGTACTGCCATCCGAGCTGAATACATTCCGGGTGTGGTACACACCATCCCTTTCTCTGAAAATGAAATTGTGGTGTTTAATTTAATGAATAGGTCCCTCCGCAAAATGTTGATGGGAGTGTCTTTTGAAGCAAAGGTGCTACAATATGGCAGAATGTTCCTATCATAGCTACAAAATGGCACCAACTTATATGCGTGCACTAATTCTGAGCATCTACATCTTGCATAATATTGCATCTGTGCAGGGTCTCTTAGAACACCTCTCTTCCCCTTGGCACATCACAAGTGTATTTATGGGATTTGCCTTACTCTAAAGCGCACAGGGGGGTGGGAGAGGTTAATTTCCTTCTCAACAATCTTTTGTCAGAGGAACCTTCAAAATTGTCCCCGAAAAGCCTTGTGTGTCCAAACATTTATTAGATAATGGAAATTCTTCTTCCTTGATACATGATCCAGTTGTTCCAGTTCCTATAAGAAAGGAAAATCCCCTCTGTCCTATCTGGACTTCTATCTTCGGTTCTTCCTCAGGGTCTTCATTTACTGCTAGAACAGGACACACTCGCACTCCCCGTTGGCACACCTATTGGAATGTGTTCGCAGATGACGTCAATGGGTTACCACCCACCACTGTCACTCCTGTATATTGGGGCACAGTATTTTGTCCCAGTATTGTTACCCCTTCTGGTATTTATGTCTGTACTGGCACCTGGAGTATGCCCTCCGACCTTCAGTTCCTGACATTTCCCCACCTTGTGCCTGTGTTTGTCCCTTGGTAGAAATACCTTGTGTTTGTGTAGGCTGTATCTGTAATTTCTGTTGCTGCAGCATTACCTGCACCTGTTGAGGAGTCTGCTGGTGCCTGTATGTCTGCTGTTGCTGCCATGCTTGTCCAGTAAGTGGGCATGTTTGTGTAAAATGTCCAACATTCTCACATGCAAAGCATTGTACTCTGAAACATGGCATCATTCCCCTGCAACCCATTCCTCTTCCACATGCATATCCTTTCCCAGTCTGCTACTGTCCCATGTATCCATGTTTTCAGCCCTCCCTCATAGCCCCTGGCTGTTGCTTCTGTATGTTTATAAATGCAGGTTGTTACAGCATCTGTTCCATTCCCCACTGCTAGTTGGGTGGCACCTGAGTGTAACCTCCTGGCTGCAATAATGTGGCCACTGGAAGCCCTCCTCACTGAGCTTGTGGAACAACAAATGTCCTTGTGAGAACTGCTGCCTCCATATGTATTTTCACCATTTTATTACTGAATTAATTGGGTTTCCGCTTTTGTTGCATTATACACTGTCTCCTTATCCTTCTCCTGCTTCCTTTTGCAATAGTGTACAATTGTTGCCTGTATCTCAGTCCAGCCTTTTGTCTCAATTCCCACTATCTTTTTTAACAAAATCTGCATATCTGTGGGGAGCCCCGTCACTAAGATTTGATAAAAATGCGGGTATGTTTTCGTCCCATGACTGTTTATTTTCCTGTGTCCATATGTCTTGTATGGATCGTATGTATTCCATGGAATTTCATCAGGCTTCATTTTACGAGCCAATATAGAACCCATGTATGATGTATCTGTATAGAGCTCCCTTCAAGCCTTCCAAACATGTGCTTGATAGTTGTTAAATGGTGCTCCATCGTGTATATTAGAGCTTAATTATACCCCCGTACTTCTGGCCTGTTTTTTGTCACTTCTCTCCCCAACCAGCACTGCCAATAAACTTTTTATATTTTCTATGGCTAATGGGATTCCAGTTGTCTCCTATTCAAAAACATAAATCCATTTGCTCGCCCCTGCCATCAATGCAGGTAAACTAAATTGTCCCTGTCTATTGTTTGCCATGGTATGTAATGAACCTCGCCCCTTACTTTCTGCACAGGCATCTGTGTGCATGCTCTACATTTATTACCACAGTGTGGTGTCTTCGCTACTGCTATTCTGGTGTTCCTACTGTGAAGCCTATTTGCCCAGTCTCCCAGTGACCCTTCTCCTTCCTCCTCTTCTCTCTCATTTCTTATCCTTTCCCTTCTCTTGTCTGTCAAATTGCATGTGTCTATTTTGTCATCCCCATTATCGCTGTCACCACTGTCTTCCCAGTCTGATATGGTGCTCCTTTCTTCTGCCATATCAGTTTCACCATTGTCCGATTCCTGTCCCCAATTGTCTATTTTAAACTTTATGCGTCTTACTGTCCAATCCTGTTTGCTGGCTACTGTCTCATGTTCCTTTCCTTTCTCTTCTATTTCCTTTCCATTGCTTTTTCTGCTTCCTTGAACACACTGGGCCTCATTACGACCCTGGCGGAGTGGGTTTACGCCAGCGGTATTCGCGGCGGACCCTTCCGCCCTACTACGAGTTCCCGTAGCGCCATGGAGCCGTTTTCCGCCTGGTTTTTCCGGGCGGAGAAATCCATGGCGCTACGGGACCTTGTAGTTAATTACGCCACCGTATTCTACGGTGGCGTAATTAACGCCTTCCCCACTCCCATTATACCCTATGGGGCAAAAATGGGAATGGGGAAGGGTAAAATGGGGAATGGGGATTTACCGCCCCGCCAAGGTCGGAATGGGGCGGTAAATCCGCCAACCCCCATGGCGGTATCGGCAGCTTTCCGCCGTGCTCCATGGCGCATATTGCACCACGATCTCCGCCAGGGTCGTAATGAGGGCCACTGTCAAGTTGCTGCTGCATGCTTTTTTATGTCATTTAAATATGTCCTTCTCCCTTTCTCGTCCTTGTTAATAATGCTGGTGTCACCTTCCTCTTTCTTTTTATGTGTTCCTTCCTTGTCTTGAGACACTTGTTTAGGATTTGTATAACCTGCATCTGGTTTAAATAATAGGTATATCATATAGGGAGAGGGAGATGCACTTACCTGCTCCTCCTCCTCTTGCCCTTTTTCCATCTCTTTTTCCTTTTATACGTACAGTTTCCAAAGCCCTAGAATATCCTGTCTCTTTTTTTAAGCTTTGCCCCTTTGTACATAGCTGTGGAATACGAATATGTACTTTCTATAATATCTTTATTGAATGATCCCTCTACGGGCCATTCTTTATAACACTTTCTCACTGTGTTGTGTACCCACTCCAAATGTTACTTTGATCTTTTATCACAATATTGGGGCCATTTTCTGCACATGTGATTAAATGGAACATCCATCCAATAGGATGTCATTGTCTCTACCTTGTTCCTTTTTATTGAAATATTCTTCTGTCCCTTTTTCCATCCTTCGCTCTATCATTTTAATACTTTAAACTCTCACTCCCTCTTCAAGCAGTTCTGCTCGCTTAATTGTTATACTTACCACATGACTTGATCAGCCTAGTTTCATACACTCCACCCTTCTCCGCAGGCCCTGCCCTTTCACACCTCACACTCAATGGTTGCACACAATGGTCTTCTCCACACGCCCACTTTGATATATCGTATTAATACAGACATGGCTTTCTCCCCAGGCCCACCACCTTAACAAATAAGCCCCATGTGTGTATGTTAGGAAAAGCGGTTACTCCCCTTCTCAATCAACTACATCAGTTACTCACGCTATGAGGCTCTGTACTTTTACAAGGTATTTCGGCTCTGGCTCTTCTGTTTTTTCCACAGCCAAATAAATTGAATACTATGACAAACTTCCACAACACCAAAATCAAACTGCTGCATGTACCTAAAAAATAATTCAACCCAGAAGAAAAGAAAATGACTCAACTATACCAATTGCCTACAACATTGCGCAACTATTGTCTAACAAGGTCCACCACTTATTACGCAACTATCTGCTCTAATGCAAACGTGCCACCATCTACCTGCTCCCTATCAGAACGTAGGACCTAATATCTTATACAACTATGGTCAATCACCCTCCACCACTAATCAGGGTGCAGCCTATACACCACAAAAAACATCCGTCCTGCCCCTTGCACTTTAGTGCATGGGTACACTCACGTATTCTTTTTAGGACATTCTTCACTTCTCTCGGCCTTGGAGTCTCCCTTTAAAGGCCTGCACTTCAGTCAGAGTGAAGGCCACGCTGGACCAGGTGGACCTTTAGGAACTCGATGTCCGCAGACCTCCTCTTGCTAGAGCTCTTCATACTGGCCAACGGACACTGTCCCACATTCTTTCAAGAGCATGACTAGAATTTCCACACCCTGGTTAAAAGGCTGAGATATCTCGCTGGGGCTTCAAAAATGTTTCGGGGTTCATTCGAAAAACTCCCCAAAATATTTCAAAAGTAGTCCAAAAGAAGTATACGCTAATGCAAGAAGGAACACAGTTTTATTCAGGGCCCCAGACGGGACAGCAAATCCAAACAGATCGCAGAACGATACTTCATGAAAAGGTGCTGTCAAAGAAATTCCCCTAAATCTAGAAAGTTATACACTGCAAATAATTAGTATTTGTGATTGTGCGACGATATGAAAAGATCTCCCAACACAAAGCTGATTGGATTTCATGCTCTGGAGAGTACAGCTTGGTTGCCGACAGCATACATTGCATTCAACAATTGGATTCACGAACCTTCCCACACCGCCCTCAATTACAACATGTGGTGTCGCAATCCACCCCCAATCTCCACAGCACAAAGTTAATTCATTGAAATATTTGAGGTGACCAGCGGATCTTTAATCAACTGCCCTGGTTGCCTCATACTGGTTCTCATGAGAAGTGCTTACCACCATGTCACTGCCAGATCTTTGAACCACGTACGTACTGCTACACAAATGTTGCATATCGGGGACACTCTAACCCTTATCACTGGGAAAATGAATTATGGGGCAAATTGAAATCACTATGGTTCTTTTCAGCTCCATTAGAAAATCGTATTTCATAGATGATTTTGAATTATAAAATGGTCATGCATTCATTATTTGTTGTCAGAACCTGTGAGCTCTAATCTGTGAACTTGAAAAATAACATTTATTGTATACCTCTTTAAGCACTGGCCTGGGCTCACAGACTCTACACTAAATCACCAGCCACAGTGGCTTTTTCTGCAAAAGCAAGCTTTTAAGGCCTATTTATCGCATTTCATCCTACTACTAAGTTTGATCAGACTTACCTGTGCCCTTGTATTTAGGGATTCGTTTTATTATGGGTTCTATTTTACAAATCTCAGAAAGAGCCACCAACCCTTTTACAGTGCTACTCTCAGAGCTGATAAGTGCATTCCTTTATACCACGTTGAACTCGCATCTATATAACACACGTTTCACCTGAATCTTTACCAGCATAGGGAGTCGTTGGCCCTGGTAAAACTGGATCTGTTGGAGAAAGTGCTATAGGCGGCTTCTTAGGACAAGACAGAAGGTTGAATGCCTCTGATGTGAATGATCGGCAACGCTTCAGATCATACCCCAGCAGCATCACCAAGTCTTGTCTCTTCAACTGATGTTAAGTTCACAGTGATATTTCCAGAGTTAGTATTTTCCGCAGCTGAAGGAGAAACCCCTTCCTTCTCAGTTAAACACTTAAATATAAACTTTGAAGCTGTACCTCTTTTCATATGCTGCAGCACACACTATCTTTCATTTGCCTGGGCAATCAGAAAGGGTTGTTGCCAGTGCACAGAGCACCCCTGGGAGACAGAGTGAAGCTTTAGAGTGGGCACAGTCTTTCCCGATACGGTTGGCCAGTTATTGTATTTCTTCTTAGTTGGCACCACCCACAAGCACGGGTGAGTGCCACCAGAACCTCTCGCTGAACTGCAGATAAAACACTTTACAACAAGAGTCTGTCCAGTAGAATTCAAGCAGTTCTGCAAGGTGAGAGCTGCACACAAAGAATCACCATGCCAACCTGAAGAGATGCTGGAGATACTGATCATGTAAAACACAGCTTCCCTGATTTCTGTAAACTGCACGACTCCTCTGTAAAGCAAACTGCTTGAGGCCCCTTTGGCCTGTACATAATTAATTTAACATATGGATGCTTCGTTCTCTTTTCTTCAGATATAATCCCATCATTATTTCCCTCAGTAAGACATCAGACAGAACATTCAAAATCGAATTTAAAATAAGATTTAGTATGTTAAGCATGCTTTGGCTGGCTTTGAAGGTCAGGAGAAAGTGCGCTGAATGCCATGCCCACATGGCGGCCATCTTCATTCACCCAGTGCAAATGTACATTTGAATTGAATATAGTTTTTTGCATTTAACAAAGCTGTCTGCTGCAATTGTCAGAAAAGAAGAAAAGAATGTGATCTAAAGATATTGTATCAATCTCAATGGAGCCACCATAAAACTCCTTGGAGGTCAATATGTCATTGTTGAGTTAGGAATTTATGTCCATACATGCAGGTCTAATTTCTATCAGCGACAGATCTTTCAGCCGTAATGTTCTTTAATGTAATCGCTGTGACTGACGTTCCTTCTCAAAATGCCATCTGTGAGGGTGTATTGTCTCGAAAGGGTTTATTTTTTGCTATGCAAGGTAAAGGAGCTTGCTCTGCAGTAAAGTGTTTGCTTCTAATCAGACCCACTTTACACACACACTCTGTTGCAGAAAAGGTAATGCCATTGATCATGAAAGAGCTGTTTTCATGCTCTGTGAGTATGAAAAATAATCGCAGTAATTCATAAAGTAAATACATGTATTATTCTACTTTGAACTGTCTACAGACACGCCACAAGCTGATATTTGAATGGTCCACCTTTCAGACACAAAAGTATCATGCACTTTATGTGCTCATGACAATACTGTGTAGCAGTCACTCATATAGTTTCCTTTTTATAAGCCTATTTGGCACTAAGAAAATCAACTTCATAACATGCAGATGTCTTTAGATTCCCCTTAACTTATTACTCTAGTAATACATGATAAAGAAGCATGGTAAAACTAAATTCATTTTTAGAATCAATGTTAAGCAGCCTTTTGGGAAATGTGGGCCCCAGTGTTTGTTTGGCATTCCTAAACAGTTTCCGGGGACCTTTCTGACAAACTGAGAAAGTGTGTGACTCTGATCACCTGGAAGGTCGGGGCGTGCCTACTGCTCCAAAAGAATGGTGCTCAGAAAGCTCCTGGCCCTGTTTTTGCTATGCTCACTGGAAGACTTTGGCATCCTTCCTTGACTGTTTAATGAAGAAACAGATTGCACAACTCTTTAAGGGGACTCTGGTAAAAAGGCCCATGGCTTTGTAAAGTGCAAGGATATTACCCTTGCCATTGCTCATGTCCAGAACAAAGCAGAATGGGGAGGGCACTCACAATGTAAACCTTTCATACAAATATCTTCCACAACGGCACAGTAATAAACCATTAATACAGTTGTTGGCTGGCATATAGGTTCTGCCCTCTATGTACCTGAAAAATAGAAAAAGAAATGTCCAGACAAAACTGTCGGCAACCCAGCTGCGCTCTCCAAAGAATGGGCAAAAAAGCTCCAAGATTCAAACTTCTCAATGTACAAACTTCAACAGTAGAAAGCATCTCTACAAGGAGTTTAACCATTGGATTGACTGATTAACACAGCATCACATATGTTGAGAAAAAATCCATTAACATATAGTTCCAAAAGCAAGGCCAAAACATTTCCAAACTATGGTCTCAAGTTGTTTCCACAAAGTAAATGACTATGTGGCCATTTACTTCATGGTAATTACATCAACAGTTTACTTCGAAATGTATTGTTTTGTGGGATAAGGGGCAAAAGGGGGATGGGCAGGTGTTTGGGTTAAGAGTTATAGTGAACAGGGAAGAGGGTTGGGGTGTGGACCCCCCACCCATAGAAAAATATATTACGAAGTAAACTGTCAATGTAATGTCCATGAAGTAAATTACTGCAAAGTAATTTACTTAGTAGAAACGACATGGAACCCCAAACAATATCCTCGGATACATAAAACTATGCTCATTGCATAATGCCTAATATATTGCATGAGGGATAAGTCACATAATCATATGAATTTTGGAACATATGTCCTATTTTCGGGAAAAGTACCCTCAAACTTCCTAAAATATAAACAAAGACCTATCGATTTATAAACTACTCAACGAGACAATCATTCAAGGCAAAGAGACATAGTGCAGCATTTGCAACCTACATAAGGCAAAAAGCCAATCAGTTTCTTGGCAGAGGCCCTCATCACAAGGTTGGCGCTCCGGTAAGAACGGCACCGGTAAGGCAATACCGGCATCCATTACCGGTCCGGTGTATCATGACCCTAGATGCTGTTGCTACCGGCATCGTCAAGGACCCGCTGTGGCCGTGCACCACCGTACCGGCATGCGGGCCCGCGTGCAGATGGGCAAGGCCTTAATACCGGCATGCCGCAAAGAAGGGGACAAGTACATAACGGCATCGAGATGCCGGTAAGAAGCGCCACCATGATGCCGGCAATACCGGCATCGCGGACCACCCGTAAACTGCAAACTGCTGTGTAACCAAGTGCCACAGGTGCACACAATCAGCACAGGTGGAGGCAATGGAGTCAGGGTCAGCACAAAAGGAGCACACCCACACACCCACACACCACACCCCCTTCCAAGCCAAAATGCTACCACTTGCACTTGCTATACTGGGCCTGGAGGACATGCCTGAACTGCCACTCCTTGAGCAGGCAGTACAACAGGAAACACAGAGGAGACGCAGGAGGAGAAGGAGGGTGAGACATGCCCAGCAAATCCCACCAGTGCAGGCAGTCACTCCCCGCAGACAGTCAACAATCCCACGTATAAGGGCCAATCCATTTGACTTAACCCCAGCACAGATCCACACCCTGTACAGCCTGGACAGAGACACCATCACCAACATAGTGGAATTAATAAAGGATGACTCGGTCAGCCTGATCAACATCCGTACAGCCATCCCCCCTTTGTTGAAGGTGGCATCTGTGCTCCACTTCCTGGCCACAGGCACTTACCAACACACAGTGGGCCAAATGCATGGCATGTCCCAATCATGCTTCTCTGTTGTGTTAAACCAAGTGCTGGATGCACTACTGAAGCACGCAAGTGCCCACATATCCTTAGCAAGGACACCACTGGAGGAAAATGCCACCAAAATAGCATTCCATGCACTGGCAGGCATGCCCAATGTAATTGGTGCCCTCGACTGTACCCATGTAGAGTTAGTAGTCCCACATGCCATGTAGGTGGTGTAAGAAGCTATACCATTCCATCAATGTGCAGATGGTGTGTGATGGCAGCCAGATAATAGCACATTGCTGTGCCAGATACCCAGGATCCACGCATGATGCCATGGTGCTGCGGAACTCCTCACTACCCTGCTACATGGAAGGAGACGTTGTACGAAGTGGCTGGCTGTTGGGTGAGTCTGCCCTCTGGGCCATTGGGGCAGATGGATTGGGGAGGTACATGCATATGCAAGGGGAATGCCCTCTGGGCCATGGGGGCAGATGGATTTGGGTGGAATGGAAGTTTCTTAAGCCATCCGCCAACACACAGCACTCACATTTGCATGCAAAATGCCCCTAGCCAAGACATACATTGGGTGGCCTGGTGGTTTAAAAGCCTAGGACCCTAGGTCGTGTATGTCACACAAGGCTCCGTCTATGGATTGGCATGCACTGTACAGGGCTGACAGTCATGTGGATGTGGCTGCCAATGACGAGATTGTGCATATGAACTTGAATGATGTACAGGCTGAGCACAGCTGTCAACTGAGCCTCATCCTCACACATTCCTCCTTCTGCTCCCATGTAGGTGATGCTGGATATCCTCTGAAGCCGTGGCTACTCACCCCTCTCAGGAACCCGCAGAACAGGCACGAGGAGGACTTCAATCATGCACATACACGTACACGTGTGGTCATTGAGCAGACGTTTGGCCTTTTGAAGGCACGGTTTTGCTGCATCAGCAGGTCGGGAGGGGCACTCATATACAGGCCTGAGAAGGTGGGCAAGATCATCACGGCATGTGCAATGCTGCATAACATGTGCATCTGGCGGAACATACCCCTGCCACCTGACGAGGAGCTGCCACCACCTGGTGAAGAAGAAGGAGAGGAAGGACTAGAAGTAGGACATAGGCCAGGACGCGAAATACGTGAGGGTCGCGCACTGAGCCAAATGGTCATAGACCATTCATTCTGATGTACTTTGTTGCAGAGGGTGCCATGTGTTGTGAAATGTGGGCACTGGGTGTGTGGGCACATGTGCACGAATCACCATGAAGCAATAAATTGGCATACAAAAAATCAGCAATGTCCACTCATGTGATGTTTGCTACACAACTGGTGTATTTGTGAGGAATTTAGTACAACATGATTCAACAATCCACACCCCCACCATCCCTCCACCACCCCCCACCCTACTCCCATGCCCCCAAACATCCCAGTATTACACACTACACCCACCACCCCCCTCCACCCACTCCCTAACACCAAAAGTCAACTATGGCACGATATGTGTCTGGATGCATACCCAAAGAGATTCTGCAGGGTGGCCCTGATACTGTTGAGCCCCCTTCGGAGATGGGGGTTGGATCTCTGAGCGGCGGAAACTCTGCAGGGACATGCGCATGGGGCTGGTCTGCCTCGAGCTCGCTGGCGTGGATGATGCGGATGACCCAGATGGTTGTGTTCCCAGGGGCAGGGTTTGCCGTTGGTCCATGCTGTCAGCAATCTTGGTGAGGATCTGACCCAAGGCATTGAAGCCATCACACACTTGCTGTGCACTTGAGTTAATGGCCTGGGTTATGGCCGCAGTGCTGTCCTGGACGATACGGCGTGTTGTCTCCCCTTCAGCAAGGTACTGCTGCACATAGCCTTTCATCACCTCCTGCCGGGCCTCCATACTGGAGAGACGTCCCTCAAGGTCCTGTATGGCAGTGTGGGTTGTGGTCGGTGGGTGATGTGGTGGCACAGCATGAATCATGGGGCTGTGCATGGCCGGAGACCACTCTCCATGGCTGCCCTGGTCGGATGAGTCCCGCCGAGGTGTGTCCTGTGGAGTGGCCTGCGGGCTTGGTGTGTGCACTACAGGCTCTGAGTGGACATGTCCTGCATCGCCCTCATTGTCCGGCTCAGCTCCCTCATCAACACTATGATCTGCCAATGCAGCCATATCCCCAATTGTGCTGGCAGCAGCAGACTGTGTGCCTTTCTCCATGTCTGCTGTGTCCTCAGCCAGTGTGGATGGTGTGACCAGCGGTGCAGGGGCAGGTGTCTGCTCATCCTGTGTGGTTGTCTGTGTGGCTGTATTGGCACCGGTTGTTGACCCACTTCCCGCTTGGCTCATCCTTGGTCCACTTGCGCAAATCACAAGAAGTCATGTACATATGTTCCAATATGGGCTACTTAATCCAACTTCATGATGAAAGTGATACAGAGTTAGCTGCAAATGAAACAGCTTCAGCCACAATGTAAGAAACAGAAGTTCAAAGTGCAAAAGACTTTGAGTTATCGAAATCCCCAATCATGTTTGATAAGTCTGCATCTGTCTCCTCTAGTAGATCCTTATAATTTGTCGCACCCAGGCCTCGTAGATCAAAATTCAATGACCTGATCGAGGAACGTCCCTATTTCATTCATGAACATCAACCAAATTAATTGCACAATCGGTTTTCCTTTCCAGAAGCGCCTGCTTTAAATAATGCATTAAGTGCAATGGACACGGCACTACTTACCATCGCCAAGCTATACGAGTCTCTAGATGAGAAAGTAAATAGACAAACGTCACTGTTGACACACCTAACAGCAGATTCAAAAGATCGATGCACCCAGCTTAATATGGAAAATAACCATTTGAAACATGCTAATTCTACAAGAGCTATGAATTTAATAGTGCTGGGATCAGACAAAATTAGTGAAACATCGAGGCAACAAGATAGGGCAAGAGATCATGAGAGTATCAATGTTACAAAAAAAATCTGCCCTCTTGCACCAAACTTGCAGGCTCAACAGCAGTAACTCAATTAAATATAGATCCTCTAGAAAATTACACCAATAAGGGAGATAACAGTTGAGTCGACAAAGAATTCAACCCAAACAGTGAGTGGTAATGGGAATGGTGCTACTTTAGGCCCCTCAATACTAAAACCATGTAACCTAGTTAACATGTTTTGTAATGACACAAATAAGATAGGGGGGGAATGTGAAACCCCAACAGCTAAAAAAAAAGGACAATTACACAACCAAAAATGGTCCGAGTTAAAAACCTATCCAAAACAAGGAAGTTTGTAAGAGCTGCATCAACCACAATGAAAAAGAAGACGATCAACAACACAATAAAGTTAAATCAACCAACTAGTCACAAATAATGACCTATAAACCGATAGACGAACTGATGGCTCGAGCGTCTCCTTCAGTTCCAAACGAGAAATTCAAGACAGCTCAGACAGTGGCCCCAGCGCCGCCCGTTGCTGCCACTGTGCAATTTAAGATACCCCAGGATGAGGAATTAGATCATTCTGAAAGATCAAGGACATTGCATCCAACCATACAAGAGCTGCGTGATGAAATACGGTCCTCTATTGCACTGTACATAAAAGAGACTAAGGAAACAGCTCAGAATACTTGCATTAGGCAGCCTGTGCAAACAGCAATCCCAAGCATGAATTTACTCCTAAAAGGACCCAATGTGATCCAGGAAGGGCCCCCAAATGACAAACTATATGCTGGTGACATAGAAACAAAAATGGTGCACATCAATATGACCGTTCTGCCTTCATAACCAATTCAGACAGAAGACTTCCATCCCCATTAGAGAACAAATGGGATCAGTGCAAAAACTACCACCAGCTATTACTAAAATGCCGAAGCCATCCGTATTCAACCTATGATAACAATCAAACTAGTATTTTAAACATCTACTCAGAAATACCAGCCCTAGAAGATCTGAATTCAACAGATATCGGAATGGTCGAATTTATTGAACCTAAAAATCTAGGAGAAGCAAGACTCTATATTCAATCAGGGGTGGTGCTAAACACACTCTGGCAAGCAAGGTCATCTCTTTGTAACATGGGATTCCTATTAAATCAGGATTTATGATTAAGCAAAGAGATAGAACCAACAGAAGAACTAGCCAGGGAGAGAACTTATGGGTACACAATAAATGAGGACCAGAATTAAATTCAGAACTCAGATAGTCAGGAGAAATGGCAAAATCAGGCATATGAGAAAAGATTATAGCAATTTGCAGCAAGTGAAAAAATCAACCTAGTATCATGGAACATCATAGTGTTCCAGGAAAAGTGGCTGCTTGCAACTCCAATATGGGATTTGTATATAACATATTAACAGTCCTGGCCATAAAATCTGCTCAGGGTCGGCCTTCTTATGGCCTTCAAAAAAGATAAAAACTTTAAAATTCAATCGCATGCTACCCATTCTCCATGGTTTCAAGTGGCAAAAATACAAAGAGGCCTCCTTACTCTTGCCATTGTAAACATATACTGGGGGAAAAAACATCTTACTCCAGATATTTTCTTTGATCATCTAAGTTCCATTCTGGATAAACTACTAATGGATGAAACAATAGACCATACCCTGGTTATGGGAGATCTAAATTTACACCTATCAGCCAATGAAGGCTCAAAGCAAATAGTGGACGAAGATTGCTGTGCCACTCTTATGGCAGAAATACATTATGTAATGTTGAATGGTACCTTTCCAGGAGACATTCCACTGCGCATAACATGGCATAGATATAGTCAACAGGCCATTTTGGATTACATTTATGCAGATGCATGTTTCCTCAACAGAGTAATATCCCTGAACATAAAACCTTCTGTACTGAGCGATCATAACCAGTTATGTTTAACATGGGATTGGCCAGACACCAAACAAAAATCAATAATACATGGTCACATGACAAATCTGATGATTAATAATGCAGGAAATCAAGTGAGGTGGAATAAAACAAATCTAGCTCGATTTGATGAAATATTGATAAATGTGTATCAAGGAAATGAAGCTCAAGATCGTACATGTTATGTACGTTCAATGCAAATATTTAAGCACGGAGGGTCACATTTGCAACAGCACAATAATGGACATCTGCATGCCTTCAACTATGAACTGAAAGAAAAATGACTTCTACGAAAAGCTATTCAGAATTTGACATTTGTATCACCTATTAGGAGATTATTGCAGATAAAACAGTTGAAGTCCACATATAAAAGCTGGCAACAAGAAGACGAGCCACCCAATATCAAAACGATGGTGAGTCGATGATGAAACAGATCATTTTAAAGTAGTCGGGTGGCATATGGGCCCACTTAAATGGAGCTGCACAACAAACACAATCTACTATCCAAATTAACCCCATAACTGAATGTCCATGGAGAGCCCATTATGGCAATGTCTATCGGACCCCCTTTCCAGAATTACATCGTGGCATGGACAAAATAACTCTTGAGCATAAATTTGTCTTCGATGTAGCCGATATACAACATTGCATTTCACAACTGAGCTCCTCTCGTGCTCTCCGGTCCTGAAGGGCTACACAATTGCATGATGAAGCACATTCCTAAGGCTTGGGACCAAATCTTATATGTCATCTTTATGAATATCATGAACACTGGGACGATTCCACTATCATGGACATCATCAATCATCCTACCAATATTTAAGAAGGGAAATCAAGTACATCCGAATTTGTATAGGCCAATTGCACTCCTCGATTGTCCGGGAACATGTTTTGCCCGGTTGGTTTTGGCCGAATTTAACAAATGTCTAAATGTTAGGCAATTGAGAGATCCATTCTAAACTGGTTTTGTTTCAGGAATAGGAACAGCTATTAACTTGATAACATTAAACACCATTATTCATCATGAAAAACAACAGAAGCAGGCCATATATGTGGCCTTTGTGGACTTTTGGTCCGCATTTGATCTCATACAAGAGAGCTGCTGTATGAAAAACATATAGATCAAGAGTGTCCATGGTTTATGCTAAAATGGATAATAGAGCTACATACAGCCACAACTATACAGGTCCGATTAAGGAATGATGGCCTTCTGTCCAGGCCGATAGAAACACAGCAGGAGTTGAAACAAGGGTGTTTATTAGCCTCCGCTTTATTTAACTTTTTCCTTTCAGACATAGGTAGATGCTTTAAGGTCTGATAACTGATGCACCTAGACTCCAGGGGATTTCAATAAATTGGCTACTCTATGCTGATGATATGGTTCTTATTTCCAAAGTGCCCAGAGGACTAAGAACAATGTTGAGTGCATTGGACAAATATGTCCAAAGAAATTGCATCAATACTAATACCACAAAAAAAACAAGTGATGCAATGTGGCACTGCCAAACAAATAAATAAATACCATCAGTGGCAGCTACAGAATATCAATCTACAGAGAGTGGCATCATATATATACGTAGGAATCTGTGTGAATAATCATCCACGAGACATACCTCATGAAGACCATATCAAAACGAAACAATTTACAGCTCAATCACAAGCTACTGTAGTAAGAGTAACATTTTGCAAATTCACCATAGAGCCACAAATTGTCTATTACAAACAAAAGTTTGTACTGATTATACTCTATGGTACAGAAACAAAAATATATCAACCATATACCTATTGGTCAAAATTAGAAGGTTCATATTGGAAGAAAGCTCTCGGATTGCCAATGTCAGAATCATTACCAATTATCAGACATGAGTTGGGTCCCATATCTCCATACGCCATGTATACATGGAAACTGTGCTCATTGTATAGAAAGTGCATAATGTGAGAAAATGAAAATGGTCTTTTAAAGTTAAAGTCAAGGTATCTGAAAACATCAAATGATGACTTTGTTAAGACATGGCGCCTACAAGTGCAAAGGGCTTTGCACAGAGCTGGTATATCAGAAACCATATTAGGTAGATAAGACTTAGTTCAAAATCTGGACATACGACTGGATTCAAACTAGAAGATGTTGTATGCAACTTCAAAAATGTAATCAAAATCCATTTGGTTTAAAAAAATATGGCAAGCCTGAGTATTATCTCATGCAATCACCACACTGCAACCATCGTGCAGACTTTTTACGCTTTAGGCTGAACATCTGGCTCACTAAGGAAATACTATATAAATGGAACATTTTCTCACAAGAAGAACTAAGCTGTCAATTTTGTAATGCGTTGAATTATCAGTCTTAAGAACTAGATATTTTAAATGCTATTTTGAAGAACATGTATGTTTCACACCAGACCAATTATGGGCAGCAATATTTCAAACCAACAGGAAATGTGTAAAATACACCATTCTAAATTATCTTAAAAATATACAGATCGCTGCAAAATATGTTGTCGGGGGGAAAATTCTCCCGGGGTCAGATGGGCCGTCCGCGGACCTCCGGGCAGGGAGGCCCCAACTCCTCCCGCGTATCCCAAAAATGAGTATGAGACACACACAAGAAGCAAGGTGGTTCTGCTGTTTATTAAAAAACGGCAGGGATGGGTCTAGGATCGTACGCGTCCGTTCTGACTCTCAAAATTCGGGGGGCTCGAAGGCCCTTTTTGCTTCAGTATGACGTGCTACTTGCGTCACCTGTGAAAGTTAGCAAAAAACCTATCGCCACTCTGGATTGGTTCCTCGAGTGGTAGGGTTTGTATAGCATACGTATAGAGAACGCTGTTAGTGGTTAAGGGTCAGTCAGGTGGTATACTTGGGTTGTCCCTTCTATTAGATACATGAAAATTGTTACACGAAGACCCCTGATTATTGGCTTATGTTAATGGCGTCAGTGATGAGTGCCCCATGTTCTGATTGGTCCACTCGCGAGCCCCCCAGCCTGGGACCATCGTTGTTCCCAGCTCGCGGTGTACCTGTTATTTGCAACAATATGTAACTATGTGTTTATGCAGACAATGCGTGGATTTGCTCATATGCCTGAGAGCCGCCTATTCCCACCGCTGTAGGTGTCCATTGGGTTGTTTCATTGTTGCAGCCTGTGTCTCTAAACGTGGGACCCAGGTGACTTCTCCCTCCTGGGTCTGGCACCCTGTCAGGTTCTGCTTGGTCACGTAGGAGAGACCGTGGTTGAGGCAGAATTCTGCACATTTAATGTTGTATTTTCCACTGTGTGTCTGGCTTAGTTTGCAGGTGTGACCTTGGCTTCGGCTTGTGGCATGCAAGTTGCAACATTGCCCCTTGGCTGTCAGTTCTCGCTGGGCCCATTCTGCAGGGTCAGCAATTGTACTCTTGCTCGTTCAATGTTCGTGGAGGCTCTTGCTTGCGGCCTACTTGGGCCTGGTGCACAGGTGGGGATGTTTGATGCACGGCACTTTAAGTTACGGTATCATATTGTAACCAGTATCATGTCTTCGTTGCATTCTTCATCATAATGCATGGGTTAGGAGAAGCGTCAGCAAGCATTTCAGATGAGTGCTTTGTGCGTATTGCGTTTCTGCATTTTAAAAAACCTATGTGAAAAATAATAAAGATGCGCGTCAGTGGGTGTGTCCGTCACCTACGTCATAGCACTAAATATGTTCTTCGTGTGGATTGGTGTGGGAGTGTCCAGTGTGCATGTTTGCACGGGTGTTCTGACCGTTGGCTAGGTCGTCATGGCATCTCTAACGATGTGTTTATTTACTGTTGAATGGTACAGTTGAGTTCATCCATGCCGCAGGTGTCGGCTTGGGCAGGGCAGGCTGGTGGGCAGGCTGGTGGGCACATCCATATGTTCCTGTACCAGGGTATTTGGTCATCTGGTAGATGGGCAAATTCCTCTCGTGGTGGGTGTCTGGGCAGCGATCCTCTAGGCCAAGGGCGAGAGGGGATTGGTGGGAGTCTTTTGTCCCATTCTCCCACTTCAATGTGACAACCAAAAAGAATGGATAAGAAAAGTAAATCAGGAACAATAAAAGAGTTGATAGTATGCAATAACATACAAGAAAGGATTATATAGGTATGGGTTGAGATGTTATTTTACTGTTATATCTGTTTTATTACTCATGATTTATATATTAATTGAAAATCAATTATATGAATAATTGTATTGTAAATGTATTATCACTTTTTTGAAATGCTATGTTTATTTTTGTATGTTGAAAGGTCGAACTATATAAGCCAAAACAACTAATAATAATAAAAAAAAAATAATAATACAGCCACCAATCACAAATTGGGTATGCTGTGCCTCCAGCTTGCACATTTTATTTTCTGTTCCTACAAGCATTAACTCTGTCTTGCTCGTAGTGAACGAGAGGCCGTTAGTACTCATCCAGTTTTTGATAAGTCAATAGATTCTATTGATGTTTGCTTTATCCTCAGCGAAGACACCAAAGAGTGGGATGACACATTTGGTGCCATTGCGTAGTTGGTAAACGAAGTGCCGTTAAGATCCATCAATTCCAGGAACAGCACAGTAAAAAAAGTTATAGGAGATAGGGGAGAGACAATCTGCCTGGGGAACTCCTTGTTCTAACTCTCTAGGGGTGGCATCTGCTAGGTCACCACTCACTCTCCAGTACTGACCCCCAGGAATGATTTAACCCATCGGGCTGTGGCAGGCGTAAAGCCCGCTAGCTCCTCCAACCTGGCGACCAAAGAAGCATGGTCCACCAGGTCAAAGGCAGGAGACAGTTCCAGCAGCATAAGCATGCTAGTATTTCCCTGGTCCATGTGCTGAAGAAGTCTGGACTTTAAATCTAGAAGAACTGTCTCTGTACCATGCTTTTCTCTGATGCCGGATTGTCTTTGGTTCAGGATGTGAACGGTTCTCAGATGGGCAAGCACTTGAGTGTATGCCACCCTGTCCAGAATCTTCATCAGAAATGGGTAGTTAGAGATAGGCCTATAGTTTAGCAGGTCGCAAAGTGAGCGGCTAGGCTTCTTTAACAGCTGTGTGACCCAGAATTGCTTAATGCAGGCTGGTACAGAGCAGTCTCTAAAAGACGCATTTACAAAACTGCAAAGAGTGGAAATCAGAGCAGCAGAGCATGCTTTAATAGCTAGTGCAGGATAAATGCCCCCCCTTAGAATATGAAGGCTTAAGTTCCTTTATGAGTGACATAAGTTCAGCTTTGCATATAGGTTTAAAAGAGAAGAGCTCTTATGGTTTCCAGCTTTTGGGTATAGGGTTGGTTATATTGGGATCTGTTCCTACCATGGTTTTGTTAGATAGCCTGATACCAGCTTTAATCTTGCTAAGTTTAGAAGCCATTGCTTCTTGGGCCATATTACACCAGTTGGCATCTCTGGCGATTGTGTCCATATTGTTATTTTGTGTAGTTTCCAGCTCTCTAAACACTTAGAAGAGCTCCTTAGGTTGCAATTCAGCTTTAGCTATATGATCATAGAGGTGAGCACTCTTAGTCACAATAATGGCCTTTTTATAGTTCTTAACCAGTGTTTGATATGTTTCTTTATCCAAATCAGTTTGTGAGTTTTCACATTTGTAGAGGGATTTAATTGTATTGCTTTTCATGGCTTGAAAGTCAGTGGAGAATCAGGAGTCGTTCTCTTTGCAATATTTTCTTAAATCGCAGAGGAGCTAAAGTGTTTGTCTGTTTGTTTGTTTTTTTATTACTTGTATTGTGCTCCAGACCCATAGGTATCAGGGCGCATTGCAAAAGATAACTCACAGCTTAGTTACACACACATATAGTAATCACATACAGTATGCATCTTAGTTGCATAGAATAAATGGATAATATACATATATACATAAATACACATATATACACAGTGGTCCAAACGGTATGAGATAGGTCAGTCACAGGTTCAAGGCAAACATTACTTGTCCGAGTTTTTTAGCCACATTATAAAGTTCTGACGGAATTTAGGATATGATTGATCCACTCGCAGGAGAGGAGGTAGTGAGTTCCAAAGAAGAGCTGCTTTAACCTGAAAGCTACATCCCCCAACTCTAGAAAGTTTAAATCTAGGAACTGCGAGGCAGTTAGTACTAGATGACCAACCACACTACACCCTCCCCACCACCACTGCCCCCATCACCCACTGAGGCCCCACCCACCTTCTCGTTTAAAACCATCCAAGAAAACGACATGATCAACATTATGAAAAACATAAAACCCTCCAATTGCAAAGGCGACCCCTGTCCTGCCTCCATCATCAAAGACTGCGCAGACACCCTGGCCCCTTTCCTAACAGCCTTCGTCAACGCCTCTTTCACCACAGGGAGAGTCCCCACCTGCCTAAAGGAAGCATGGGTCCGACCCCTCATAAAGAAACCCACACTTGACCCAACCTCCCCTAATAACTACCGCCCCATCACCACTGTCCCTTTCCTCCTCAAGATTCTAGACAAAGCAGCTTACCTGCAGGTCCAGCACTTCCTCGAAGAACAGAACCTCCTTGGACTGAGACAATCCGGCTTTCGCCCTAGGCATGGGACAGAGACCGCCCTACTCGACCTAAAAAACCAAATGGACGACGCAAGGGACCAAGGCAAACCTGCCTTGCTCCTTCTCCTGGATCTGTCGGCAGCTTTTGATCTTGTAGACCACGACATCCTCTGCCACCACCTCTCCTCCACAGCCAACTTCTCTCAAGAAGCCATTACATGGATCACCTCCTTCCTTCAAGGCAGGACCATGCAGGTCTTCTCTGACCTAGCCACTGCATCACCCTCTATCATGCTATGTGGGGTGCCCCAAGGCTCCTGCCTCTCCCCCACCCTCTACAACATCTTCACCCGCCCCCTCTTCCTCATCCTTGACGCCATGGGCATCTCTTACACCAACTACGCCGACGACACACAGATCCTTCTCACTCTGACAGGCGACTATGACACGGACTCCGCTACCCTCAACAACATCTACAACACAATTCAAATGTGGATGGCTATCAACGGCCTCTGCCTTAACTCTGACAAAACTGAGCTCCTACTCGTAGGCTCCCCTGACACCATCAAGAAACTTGACGCTCAGTTCAGTCATTTCACCATTGACTCAATTACGATACCAGTACTTGACACGGTAAAAACATTAGGCGTCTACTTAGACTCCAATCTATCCATGACCAGACAAGTAAACGCCATTGCCTCCTCGGCCGCTTACCATGCAAAACTCCTTAACGCAATCAGACCTTATCTGTCAAAAGACACTTGCACTAACATAGCCAGGGCCATAACCGGCTTGCGACTTGATTACTGCAATATTCTTTTCCTTGGGACCTCCAACAAAAATCTTGAGAAGCTCCAAGTAATACAAAATAATGCCCTACGCGCTGCACAAGGCATTGCCAAGAGAGAGCACATCACCGCTGCCAGAAAAGCATCCCACTGGCTCCCCATAAAGGAGAGGATCCTATTCAAGGCTCTAAGCATCACCCACAAATGTGTCCATCTTGCCGGCCCAATGTACCTTTCCCAGAGGATCCACCTGGTCTCCTCCACAAGACCCACTAGATCACCCTATGCCAGCATGCTCTCAGTACCTAGGGTAAAAAGGACCAGAGCAGGGGGCTCCAGTTTCCCGTACCTCGCTGCCGTACACTGGAACACCCTCCCTAGCTCCCTGCGCTCTAAACCCTCACTGACCGCCTTTCGGAAAACCCTGAAAACGACCCTGTTCATCTAACAATTACATGGCCTAGCCCTCATAATTGTATTGTATGATGTATTATGTGGTATATCTGATCACAGGTCACTGCCTCACTGTAACCCAAGGCACAACCTGCACACATTGTAACTAAGTCTTCCTTACAAGTAACAGTGCCACAATGCCCCTGGGCTGCCTGCGCGCTATATAAATTTAATAAATAAATAGTGTATCTGATAAGAATAGATTTGATGAATCTCTCTGAGAGATAGCGAGGAGCAGCCTCATTTAAACATTTGAATACGAGTGAGGCGACTTTTAGCTTAATTTATTCCTGAGTTGAGAGCCAGTTATTTAATTTTCTAGTTTCAGATATATAAACTCTCTTCGAGATTCCAAGTGCAGCTCTCAGAGCGTTATTCTGGAGAAGCTGGATGCTCTTAATGGTTGCCTTGTTAGCTCCAATGTAAAGAGCGTTACGGTAATCCAACTTCGACAGAATTAAAGCTCTGGCCAAAGTGATGCAGCTATTGTTGGAGAGGAAGGGTTTACCTGCTCTGATCAATTTACAGGTGTATGCGGTCGCGGAGGCCATCGCATTAACCTGCTTATTAAAAGGTGAGCGTCGAATCCAGGTGAACGTCTAGAGTTTTCACTTCTGTAGCGGCTGTGATAAGGTTATGGTGGAAGAAGAACCCAAGATGAGAATCTCCATTTTATCATCATTCAGGCATAGTCCAGGGGTGGCCATGCATGCCTGAATGATGAGATGCACACTGTTCAACAAGGCCAAATCCTTATCGTAATCACCAGTAAGTGGTACGAGAATCTGGGTGTCATCTGCATAGTTACTGTAGGTGACACCAAGATGGTCTAGATCATCAAAAAGGGGCTTCGTGAAAATGTTATATAATGTCGGAGATACACAGGATCCCTGGGGCACTCCGCTGGTAATGGGGATGGAGTCTACAGCTGCTGCAGGGGAGAAGACTCTCATGGTCCTATTGTTGAGAAAGGATTCAATCCACACTATGGCTTCATCAGAGAAATTAGCAGCTGAGTCCAGATGATTGCAAAGAACTTTGTGGTTCACAAGGTCGAATGCAGCTGATAAATCCAAGAGGAGGAGTAGGGCTGGTTTTCCCAAGTCCCTGAACTCATCAATTTAGGCCTTTAAGTAAATTAAAGCAGTTTTGGTTCCATGCTGAAGGCGGAAGCCGGACTGTCGAACTCCTAACCGGTGGTTGGATTCCAAATATTTCTGAATTTGTGAGTAGGCCATTTTATCTATGATTTTCAGGAGGAATGGTACAGTAGTAATTGGGCGGTAGTTAGTCGATATGGCTGGGTCACGCGTCTGCTTTTTAAGTAGGGTTAGCACCCAGGATTCTTTGTGATTGCTTGGTATGGTGCCTGTGGAAAATGAAGCATTAATGAGTTTAGTGATAAAGAGAGCCAAGTCTTTGGCTGTGTCCTTTATTAGTTGGACAGGGCATTGGTCTCCCTTACAGTTAGAAGGTTTAAGCATTCGGATAGCTTTTTGGATCTCGATGATAGAGACTTTAGAAAATTTGAATCGAGGATGGTCAACATTATTCGTGGAAGAAGGCGGGGAGTTATTGTGTGAGGGAGTAGTAGTGAGTGACGCTTTTTTCTTAGTAATTTTGACTTGTAGAGTTGTAACTCTATTGGCTAACACTTGCTGTATATTTGAACACCAAGATTTATCTTTGACACAGTTGTCTGGTGCTGGGGTGGAAGATTCTATTTCCTTCAAGATGATAAAAGGTTCTTTTGTACTTGAGTTAGCTTGAGATATTGTGGTATTATAGGTATGACGTTTGGCCAGTAGTATTTCATTTTTGTAGAGAGCAGTTATGTTGCTTAGGTTAGTTTTATTTTCATCAGAGGGTAGTAATCTCCAGGATACTTCACATTTTCTTTTTTTTTATATGTAGGATTTTTAAGTGTGGTGTGTACCACGAGTTGAGGTGAGCTTTAAGCTTACCTTGCCTCATTTTAAGAGGTGCGATAAGGTCAAGCGAGGTAGACATTATTTTATTATACTCATCCACCAGGGCTTTCGCGGCCAAGGTGTCTGGTAGTGAGTTAAGTATAGGGAGAATCAAAGGGAGTAATTTGTCAGGGGTAATGTTCTTTTCATTTCTTGTTGGAATGGGCGACGCCATTTGAATTGGAGTGGAGGTCGATCTTTTAGTTGCTAGGGAGAATGCCACAAGGTAGTGGTCTGTCCAAATTTGAGGAGAGATCGACAAGATGGAGGAATTGCAATTGTAGTCTGCCACCCAATCTTATATTCTGCCTTCATTGTGTGTGGGGTGGAGTACTCTTTGGGTGAGGCCAAGTTCGGACAGAATATTGGCAACACTAGTAGCATGAAGGTCTTTAGGGACGTTAAAGCCTAGGTTGAAATCCCCTAGTAAAATGACTTGAGAGGAATTTTTTAGGTTGTGCAGCAAGATATTTTATAAGTCTTACTCAAAATTTCCCATAGGGCCTGGAGGTCGGTCTATCAGATGGATAGTGAGAGTCTGGGAGTTGTTAACGAGCAACTTGGCTGTGAGACTTTCACAGGAATGGATGTCAGAAGATGGAGCTAATCTGATAGAGGGGTTAGATTTGACAATAAGGGCTATGCTACCTCCACGTGCTTCACTTCTATCCGATCTGAGGATAGTGTATCCATTAGGGATAGCTAGCGTGAGGGCCGGGCCTGCAGCTTTGTGCAACCAAGAATCGGTGATAGCCAAAAAATCAAGGTTATCATTCTGGATAAGGTCAGGTATCTCAATGGCATGTGCCACCATCAATCTGGCATTTATTAGGGCTCTCTTGAGGTGAGATCTAGTAGGTATAGGAGTAGCAGTTGTTCCTAATGGTGTGGTTTTAGGAATAGGGTGGGTTCTTGTCACATATGCCTTCAGTGGACTGTATGGTCTTTTAGTCTTGTTATTAGATGATTCATTGGGAAGGGTGGACTTCCTATTGTTTTTTATTGGGGAGAGATCTAGCTAAAGGTTCGAATAATTTAGCTAGTCTGGCAAAGTCTTTGCTTTCTAGCTGTCATATTACAATGTTGAGTGTTGCAAGTGAGAGGTTGTTGTGGTCTTGCCACATTGTTGATAATGGTTAATTCGGAGTATGTCTGGATTAACTGGGTCATTGTTAAATTGCAAACTGAGAGGTGGTAAGACGCTGAGCCAGTCCTATATATACAGACTACGGCTATAATTAGTGTAACAAAGAGCAAAGGTGACCCTAAAGCCCACATTTTATAATGACACAGTGATTGAATGGGCTTATATTGCTATATCGTAGTGCACATATGCAGTTGTACATGGAATTACAAGATCAATTGTATAAGGTACTGAAACGAATTGTGGGAAATACAGGATGGACTAATTCTGTACTAGAACAACAAATAGGCTATTTCAAATTATGAGGAGTTCACTAATGTACTCTAGTTTAGTTAGCGCAAGATGCAGGATTGGATAGTCCAATGCTGGGTACATCAGGTAGGCTAATCTAGATTGCAGTGGAGCCATGCTCTAATCCGGCCATACCTGTTAACATATTCACGTTACACAAGATGGACGGAGTTAGACAAGTTCAATGGCCAATATACTACATATACTGGTTCAATAATAGAAGCAGTGTGGTAGGCCAGTTAGATTTGTGGAGGACACTGTATGTATAAGCATAATCAGATTTACAGGAAAAGCAATAAAATGAGCTAGAACCGTTTGCTAGTTGTTCCGTAGATAGGCCAATGCAGTGAATGAATAGGTACATAGTAAACTAATACAAATGTCTAGGTCGGCACGTAGGCTAGTTCACTTTGCACATAGATTTCGTGGGCAGGTTCATTTATACATGGCATTACTTTGCATGGTTAGTTAACAAAAAATACAGTCTGGTATAATGGTATTAGGGGGCAGTGTGATTGGGCAGCAGTTGTTAAATCATGAAACATGTTATATTATGATCATACACATAATAGAGATGCTAACAATCACACAGTTACGTGAGTAACAGACTGATTGATGCAGTGTACTATGTGTACTTACAGAGATGGTAGTCTGCAGGAAAAATGGCGTGTGCTGTTCAGGCTATTGACAACGGCAGCTTTTGCCACTATGTGTACATGCAGTTGTGTAATTTGCACACAGGAAAAGTTAGTTAATAGCATATGATATGACCAAGGTATGTCACATGGTATGGAAAAGTTAAATGTACCAAAGAAAACGGTGGCTAACCTGCGTAACCATGCGCATAACAGGCGCAGAACAGGGCCTTTTCCCCACAGGTCTTTTCCAATGAGGGCCAGCTTCCGCCTCGCCGGCGGATGCTATGCAGATATGAGTATGGGCGTCTCCTGACAACGGACGACGCTCAGGTGGTGGCGGCCATCTTAGGTGCAGGCCGAGAAAGGTAGTTGAAAAAACCAATGCGAACAGCTGATGTAGCGAGCTGCTTTGCATGTAGGGCTCGTATCACGTCGGACGATGAGCAGCAGAGATCTGGTGCATTGGTAGGTGTTGAGGGGATGGTGGGAGGCTCCAAGCAGGTGGCTCTGCTCGCAGGAGCACAATGGCTGCCCTAGTGCCAGTGCACGAGGTGGGATGCTGGGCTCATGCCCACTCCAATGCTAGAAGACGGATGTCCACAGCTTTTATCAGAGTGTCCTGATAGGAGTCTATAATTTCTTCCACAGAGCATTCAGCGTTTACCTCCTCCTTTAGTCCACGAATCTAAGGAGCTAAACTTTACGGGGTCAGCTTTTTAAGATTTCTACAAAGAAAGTGGTAGAAATAGGTTTCTTGTTGATTACAGTTTTTTCAGAATCAATCTCAAAGTAGATAAACAGATGATCAGACCAGGGGCACGGGCTGACTGTCAGATTGGTTGGCGCTAAATTAAGACCCGCCAGCCAGTTAAGTGCATTCCCCTTCACATGGCTAGGAGCATAGACGTATTGGGAAAAGCCCAGATTTGAGAGAGCTCCATCCAGTAATTTATCTGGAGGATCATTATTATCACCTCATGGACTGTTTATCTTTTGATTGTAGTTACACTTCAGACTTTTTGGTTCTGTTCCTGGATTTGAGCTGTGTTTAACTTCAATCAGGTACTCCACAATCATTTTGCTCACGTTGTGTGTTTAAGGTGCGTTATTTTAGGTTTATGGTTTCTTGGCACAGGTTTTTCTTCTAAGTTTTATAGGTTTCGGTGATACTTTGTTACTTGTTGATGACTTCTACATTTTGAGACTACATAAGAAAACTGATTTGCTTTTTGCCTTATACAGGTTGTGAATGCTGTACTATGCCTACTTCCCTTGAACAATTTACTTTTTGAGTAGTTTTTAAAAAGATATTTCTTTGTTTATGTTTTTGGACATTTTCAAGGTACTTTCCCTGGAGATGTCTCGAAACATATAGGATTATGTGATCTCATCCCTAATACAATACACTAGGCATTATGCAAAGGCTATATTTTAAGGAAAAAAAAAGAGGATATTGTTTGAAATCTTTTTGACCTTGCTTTTGAAACTATATGATAGTGATTTTTTCTCAATGTATGTGATGTGTGAATTAGTCAATCCAATGGTAAAACTCCTTGTACTGATGTATTACAACTTTTTTGGTTCAACTGTTTTGATAGCATGTTGACGTTTGTACATTGAGAAGTTTGAATAGCTGAGCTTTTTTGCTCATTCATTGGAGAGTGCGGCTGAGTCCCGATACATTTTTGTCTTGACTTCTCTTTTTCTATTGCCCATGTCCAGCTCAACTGCATTCATGAATTAAGACCACTTGAACCATGCCAGTGGGAGCCAAACTTCTATCAAGATGTTCAAGCAACCCATCCCGTCCACCCTGTATGCCCTGAGCCATTGAAACACAATAACATTCCTGCCAGACAGCCAGTTGAGACATCAGGTTTGACGCAGTTCACCACTGGCACCGAACCGCAATTAGAGACTGGACTCAAATCATTGCAAAGCAACCAGAAAACATTTGGGATTTAGATGGGATATCAAGGTAGAGCTAAAGTGGAATAGAAGCCATTTACAAGGATTTTCTGGGCAATTGGTATTATACCTTGGGCCCTAGAGATGCCCTTTTCCCAAACATGAAAAAGACATTCATATTAATCATTTTGAATTAACATTTGTTTCCCTTTTGACTGCATTTTCCCGTTCATCTATTACTCAGAATGTTTAGACTGTCTATTTCTAGTGCGCTTTTTCTGTGTACTTGTCATATAGGGCTGAGTGTTTAATGTTAAGTAGGTTGTCTGTTTTTAGGTCAAGTACTTATGTATGTATTTATTTATTTATTTATTTATTTTTTATTTATTTATTTGTTTGTTTGTTTATGGTGTGTTTAAACCTTCACAAAATCATTCTTCTTAATACAGGAAAATACAACATTTAGAACAATTCAATTATTTAAAACAATTCAATCATCATAAAATCACATACACTTATAAGATCATTATCATTTTAAAACCAAAACAGATTAATAGGTCTTTAAGATCATCATAAAATCAATTAACCATATAAAAATCGTAATCATCAAATATAGCAGTTTGACGTATTTGACTCCAACAGTGAAGTTCAAGTAGATCATATTTGTAGGACAAACTACTACAACAGTTATTAATGGAATTCAAAACATTTTACAATAAATCACAAAAGTTCTTAAGAAAGGTTATTACTCTTATCTTTAGGACAGTAGAACAACTATGCCTAATTTGATACCACAGGAGTTCAGTATTAACACTGTATAAATGCAAAATAAATTGTTCAACATACAATATAAGTTATGTCAAAAGGTCGGGATATAAAAGGAGAAGATGTAACAGAGTTTCTTCCATACCTTCCACTTTACAATATCTACACCAACCCCAATCATTTTTAAGCAGATTCCATTTTTTCAGTATATAATTTGTTTTTAGCACATTGAATCGAAATCTCATAAAGGTGTTTCTATAATTCCTAGAAGGATATTTCTGCAAGTATATTTCAAGAGCTGGATTGAATTTCCAAAACGTGAACTTGGTTAAACATTTTAGATTGTTGGACAATGGATGTAGTGTATTGCCAATCGTTACATTTCAAGATTTATTTACTTTTAAAGGATTCTTCAAAAACGTTTCCAATGAAATGCCTAGTAGATTCAACATTTCTTCTGTCACCAATTTCAATTTCAAGCAGAACAGATTAGTAACATCTTTCCCTGCTACTGTATACAAAGTTTTAGATTCATCTTCTAAACATTTTCTCCATAAAGACTTTTTCTTCCCATATAATCATTGATCTTAATGATTGGAGACAGAATTCATATCTGAAGACTTCCATGGGTACACACTTAGGTATAACGAATAAGACACCTTTCCATATCAAACTTTCTAGATTTTTTTATAAAATCAGTGTTTTCAAGTTCATAAAATTCTAAGCCGTACATGAATTTTGGTATACATGACGTCACATAAAATTGCCTCAAAGGGATTGTAGTAAATTTACAATATTTTTCCTCTATTTTACTCATCTGTCTCTGGATCATATCTGATGTCGTTCTTAGATGTCTTTTTATCATCGCATTAGATCCATTACCAGTAAAATAATATCCTAAATATTTGAAAGCTGTTTGACATTTAATTTGTTTCCCTTCGCAAAACCATGTTAAAGCCGATGGATTTTTCCTACCTTTTTTCCTATTCGTATAATTGTAGTTTTAGAAGCGTTGATTTGCAAATGTATGCGGGAGGTAAAGGCAACAAAAACATTTATCAACCGTTGCAGGCCAACTTTTGTACAATCCAGCAATAAAAAATCATCAGCATATGCGATCCATTCAATAGCTACTTCTCCTAATTTGGGCGATACTAGACCTTTATTATTCAACTCTTTACCACCCTTATGAACATATATATTAAACAGAATTGCTGCTAATTTACAGCCTTATCTCAGCCCATTAGATATCGGAATCTCTGAGGAGAGTCGACCATCGGAGTTCAACCTTACTCTGATTTTTGTGTCAGAGTATAATTCCATGATTATATCTAATAGGTGGCTTGGAATTGATAAGTCTCTCATAATTAGCCATAAACTTGAGCGACCTACAAGATCAAAGGCTTTACTGAGATTCATTGAAGCCACAAAGATATTTGATCCTTGCTTCGTAAGGGCTTTCGATTGTAAACTTTTCAGTATGAGTCCTCCACAGTCGGTTCCTATCTTTTTTCTAAAAATCTGTTTTAGTGTCTAGTATGTTGGCATTAACAATCCATTCTTCTAGTTCTTCAAGAATCATTGATGTAAATATCTTATATTCAGGGTCTGAAATGGCAATAGGCCTATAACTTTCTGGCAATGTTCTGGGACTTTCTTGAAAATCGGGATCACAATGGCTACTTTCGATGACACAGGTATCGACTTATTTATAAGAATGTCTTTGAAAAGTGTATTTAAGATATTTCCCCACAATATAGGATCAGTTTTCAAAATTTTGTTAGACATATTATTAGGACCTGCAGCAGCTGATTTTTTTTGCTTTGATGATTACATCAGTAATTTTGGAAGCTGAAATGTCTAGTGTCCATGCTTTAGCTTTCGTGTAATTAGAATTGATAACCAGTTTACTGCAATCATATATTTTAGTGAAGTGGTCTCTCCATGTTCTTTCACTAATCTGTGTCAGTAATATCTCTTTTTGAGTTAATTGTATTTCATTAATCATGGACCAAAATTTAGAGATATCTTTCCCTTTAATATAGGACAGCATTCTTTCTCCATCTAATTGATCTCTTGCGGCTTTGTGTGAAATTTGCCAGTTCTTATATTGTTGATTAAGCTTTCTTATCTGCTTATCACATTCAACACCTTGTTGTACAGAACGCATGATGTTGCGAATATCTCGTCTCAACTGTTTTTTCCGATTTAGAATATCTATGTCAATGACATGTGTATGATTAAGTCTCTGTTTTATGACGTTCTTATTCATACATTTACGACGTGTAATATCATTAATATACTTGGTAAATATAATAGCAGAAAGATTGCTTAAACATTCTACATCAGACATATCAACAAAATCTTTTAGTAGCAGAGATGTAAATCTTTTCGTTTTTGTGTAAGACCATTAAATGCGAGTACCACTAACGTTCGTAATCAAGCCTTCATTATATGTTACAGTGCGTTCTATATTTTCTGTATGCATAATATCTATACTCAAAAGATTGTGGTCGCTTGATGACATTTTCAGCACATTAAGTTTAGATATATATTCGTCCAATCCATGAGAAACAAAGATGTAATCTACAATTGAACTTAAACCTCTGGCATTCCATGCATGATTGAAATTCAACAATTTTGTTAGACCCATAATCTCCAGAAAGTTCCTCCATATGGCACCTCTTACTTTGCAGTTCCAACAAGCTGATCTGATTTTGTTATTAACAATTTCAATGTCGCACAATAATGCGTCTATCTCTATGTGGGTAAGCTCACAGTCAGCATTTAAATCGCCAGCTATTACCACTAAGCCATCCACACAGATTTCCCGGCATGCCTCTATTTTTAAAGATAAATTGCTTAGTTCTTGAATTAAGTGTTTTTCAGTTAGTTTCAAATGGTTCCAATATACATTAATAAGACATACGTCAATAGAGTTGGTGCCCAGCTTCATAGAACATGTGACAATTAAAAAAGAGTTCAAATTGGACCATGTATTAATGTTTGTAGCTTCCATACTATGTTTACATGCAATAATAAGGCCACCCATCGGTCTACCTTTAGTACCTTTTGTGGCAAACAATTGCCATAAGTCATAGTCTTCCCAAACTAACGGCATAGTAGCCCACGTTTCGTGCAGAAAAACCAGGTCATGGGAAAGTAAAATATCACAAACTTCGGTGTTATTACACAAATGCATGTGGCCTCTCAAGTTCCAAGAAACCAGAGTAGTGTTCCTAACCTTGCTAAAGCAGTTTAGCTAAGTCTTTCTTAATGGCTTCCCTAAGAGCAAGGGTCAACCCTCTCCATTCTTGCTTATCAAAATCATCATTTTTCATGATAGCATTAGGAATTTCATTTCCAACAGCCTTAGAGAAGGGATATTTTGCATTATGTTTTGTTTCACTTGGGGTGTATTGATAAATGTCAAATCCTTTGCATTGTAGATTCTCAGCTTCCTTCATCAATAAATTCCTAACCAGAGGAGACGGAATAACCAGGCGTACATAGTCTAACCTTTGTTTGTGAATAAAATCAACTAGTACTATATCTGGAGAAGATATCAAAGACAATGCAGGGATGGCAGCAAATAATGATAGGATATATGGGCGATTCAACGATATTTGTACTTGTTCCCTAAATAGTGTAGTCAGAATCAGACTAGGTAGTTCAATCATTGCTGGTACTTTAAGTTCATGTTTATTGTTTACCGGCACAAAGCTATCATCGGTTTCACAAGACGGCTTAGCCCCAAATTGTTTGTAGGGAAACGAATGGGCAATGTTTTCTCAGTTGTTCAGTTGATCGTCTAAGATTTTTTTCACAATAGAGGCTATTTCATCGTTTTTGGTAGTGTTATTACCCTCTGTTCCTATTTTTTCCACGTGCGTGTGGCAATAAGTGCCATTCTGCATGGCATAATCATCCGTTCTTGTTTCAATAAACTGATCTTCAGTATGTATATCATCAGTAGCCATATCATGTATTTGATCAGCGGCCCGAGAAGGCAAGTCACTTACACGTATAGCATGCGAGCGGCATCTCTCTTCAAAGGTATTAAAAGGTTCATCGCTTTCATGTTTTGTTTCATTAGCTAGCCGTGAGATCTGCATCATCGATGATGATTTGGTTTTTAGAAGAGAAGCAAGATTAGGAGATTGCCTCTTACCAGATATTGCTTGTGGCTTCTCTTTATGCAATGTTTTTACATCAGTAACCGAGTCTTTACTTGGTAAGTCAGGGATTTGTTTCACAATCGACTTGCTTTCATTCAGCATCGAATTTGCTTTAAAGATCTCAAAAATATCAACAAGACCGGACTTTATAGAAGTAAGCTGTGAGGCAATATCTATAGATTCATCACTTTTTTTTCTTCATTGCATCAGTAATGGAGTTTACAGCTTCAGAATGACCATCCTGAATCTGGGGGGGTCGCCTTATTAGATGTTTTGTGATTCCCCCTATCGTCAGTGGCATTAGGTGGGATAGCTGAATTTATTAAAACATTGGTTTCAACCATCCATTCACTATCTTCAGCAGTCAGATTCTTAAAATTAATGTCCCTTAAAAATTTCCGGGATGTTTTGCCTAATTTTTTTTTTATTTTGATTGTTTTGTTGGGGATTTTTGTTTTTATCTTTTATTTTATTTGATTTAGCAAGGGTAGTTGCCCCTTCTATCGTTGCAGCAGTCTTTTGTTCCATGAATAGAACCAAGACATCTGAGTCCTTACCCCTACCCTGAAACAGGTGATTCTGATGTTGGGAATCTTCAATCATAATTGTTTCTTTATTGTGTATCTTAAGAGAGGGTCGGGAGTCTTTAGGCATCACATCATCATTAGTTTTAAGTGCAGAGACATTGTTTTTCATTAACATTGACGCGTACGAGTAAGGCAAAGGGAGCATTTCGTTCACTTTAAGAGGAATTTGTTGAATCGACGTATCGATTTCAACTAGAATGTCTGTTTGTTTTTTTAACTCGCCAAGAATCAATCTATTAAAAATACCCATCAGGGTACATATGTCCGTGTTGTTCGAGTTGTCAAATGCAATTTCTTTATTCATAGTTCCTATAGCATTAACCGGAGCGTCTCGGTTATTTTCTGATTGAAAAGCGTCACTATCAGCTGTTCTGAACACACTGGGCGTTTCGTCCATCGATAGATTACTTGTATTTAACTCGCCCTGTGAGGTCGCCATTTCACTCCAGAGTGATTTTAGCGTGTCTTTTTGAGGGTGAATTTCCAAGTCTTCAGCAAATAGTGATTGTGAACACTCATTCGAATCGACTGAATTACTAGGTAAATCTGTATTGACTTTTAATTGATTAGAGCATAGTAGAGCGCATTGTAGCAGCTCCTCCTCTTCCGAGCATTGCGGAGGTAGAGGTAAGGCAGCAGCTCCCGCTAGACTAGCTCAGCGAGTTGATACAACAGTAAAAAAGTCAGCGCGAGGATCTTTCATCAGGCTAAGAGATTTCGTTTTTTTTCCTTTCATAATTATGCTCGGCAGCCTAAACGCACAGGGTGCTGAAATTCCGGGTACGATGGATATGTCTGCCTATAAGTCTTACTTTTCAATACATTAGTAAGCCCCCAGACAGCACAGAGCTAGCCTATGTGAACGTATCACCTTACTTGAAGGCTTCAAAATCCCTGATCCCTCATTCACCGTTAACAGTGAACAATGTGCTTTGGAGAGTGCGCGCAGGTGCGCTGCACCTTGGGTATATGAAGTTAAGAGGAGGAATAGCAGGGGCGGGACAAAGGTGCCAGACCAATCACAGGGATTCTAGGTCAGGCAATTCCCTGTGTTATACGGTAAGACGTCCTCCTGAGGAATCACGGTCCAATCTCCAGAGCGAAGGTCAAGTACATATGTTTGATGGAATTTTGAGCAATCTTTTCTTCTCATTTGGACTTAGCATAATATTGCTATTTAAAGGCCGTCATCTAAAGTCCTTTAAAGAGTGTGGCTCTCTCTTAGTATATTTTACCAAGATAGAAAGAGGTATAGAATTATTTTCTACCTGTGTTACCTTTATGACTCAGGAACTGATTTGCTCAGCTGTACAATTTCGTATTGTGATTGCTCTCCCTTCCCCCCTACTCTTCTCCCACAACCAGTATCCTCCCTTCTTCTCATCCACTCTCAGACCCCAATCCTCTCAATTGGGCCTTGAACTGGCTTTGTACAATTCCTTGAGGTGTGTCGAAATTACCAATAAAACTAAAATGATTAAGGAGGGAAGTATTGTAATGAACTAATTTACTGGCCTCATTGAAGAGGGAAACACATATTGGTTGACTCTCCCTCAACTTTTTTGGTGAATCTCAGAGTCATTTATTGTTTGGTAAGGATAGTTTACAGCATGCATAAGGTTACTGTGTAACCCTATTTTCAAAGACATCCCCAGATTTCAGCCCCGTGCCCCTGACTGACCTGTATCCCCAGATGTGTCCACAATTCTTGCTGATATTTATCAATCATCTCTGCTTTTTGGCAACAGTGCCTCCCATTGGTTACGGACCATAGTTGAAGATTGAATTTAGATTTAGCGTCTTGTGCCAGCCACTTTGAATCACTTCCAAGGCACAGGTGCCTTCGGTGGCTTTACTAATCTGTGGTGCTCACAGTTCTAGCCTCCTTTTTTCGGAACATGTCCTACACATGTCCCTATAGTGAAAACATTGATAAACAGATTTTGTGGGCACTTCAGATTAAACCAATTGCTCACCCTGCATGTCTGGAGTCCACAAAGGGAAATTCCAAATGTGTTGTTTGTGTAAAACAGAGGGCATCCAAGAAAATTGGCAACAACTGTTTTTAAGTTGTGAAGTTGACATTGATATTCGTAGGAAGTTCCTAGGTCCTCTTCAGAAGGCATTTAAAATGCCAGTTGATGAAATGGGGTGGAAGAGAGTTCTAAATGTCGATAAACAGAGTGTCTACCTGGAGGCCGTTGACTTCATAAAAGCATGGCATAAACCTATTGGAGAATCGCTGCTAGTAGGGTGCAAGCCTCTCTATAATTGATTAGGGAATTGAATGTATTGAAACTTGCAATTGCACTTTAAAGAACCTGCGAAATACAGTAGTTTCGGATTTTCATTTTTTGATGTTTTTATTTTCATATTTTATTCTGAATATTAACCTTAATTATGAAGTATGTGATATTGTAAATTAAATTGGAAGAGTTATAAATTGTAATGAAATGTATGCTACATGTTTTTTTTATATTTACGTATAAAGGTTTTGAATTTTTTAAAAAAAGAAATATATATAAAATAACCATACCATTACCAGAGCATTTTCTGAATACGATTTCACATACTGGAAGTGCAGAAGTACTCTTGTTAGAATAGTCAGCAGGAGCAAAGCCCACCCCTATTACACAAGTGCAGGTCACCGGCCCAAGCACCCAAGAACCACCCAAGGGGATGTGGGAAAAGGCTACAAGAGGCAGGCAGCCAGCACATTGACTCTCTGACACACCTGAGGAGAGTTTTAAGGAAGAGAACAGAAGACACTGGGAGGCCAGGCCGGATCCTTGGGAAATATGTTTCTTCCTGGGAGACCCCTGTCTTGAAAACTGAGTGAAAGGTGAAAGAGGGCAGAGACCCTTTTAGAGAAGAGTCTGGCATGTGACAAGGAGGAAGAAATGGTACAGAGAGGAGGGGGAATTATTTTAAAGATAGAGTGTGTTTGGTCAACCGCCATTGAAAGAGAGAGAGAGAGAGAAAGAGAGAGAGAGAGAGCGAGAGAGAGACATTTACCCAGGGCTCCAGATAATATTTGAAAATTAAAGTATTTCACTCCCTAGTTTTTGAAGTTGAAAGTAAAATATTTTGAGGGCATAAAAACTAATTTCCATTGCCATGAGAGCGTTTTTAATGTGTGTTAGAGTCTGTTTTATCTCTACAAAAGCTATCTTTTTGTAATACATAGCATATCCAGGCATTTCACTAATTCTGTTTAAATCTAGTCTTCCTACACATTTTAGGCCCTGCTCTCCTTTTAAATCTAGGCGATAGTTCCACTGCTAGCTGTACCCAGACAGAACACAGGTGTAAACATTGTTGTTTGTACAGCTAATCCATTTCTCCCTTCATACACCGCACATTTGTAATTTAGAGGAAGACACAGTGTCAATCTTCATAGACATAATTCTATATCTCCTTAAACACAGTCCACTCTGCTCAGTTCATAATTTACCTCCGCTGTGCCTATCCACACACCATTCAGACATGGGTGACTAACAGGGTTTGGCCATCCTCACATAACTTTAACGGCTGAAATGCACACGCACAGAATAGCACCTCCCAATTCTCCCAAATGTGTACTCCAGTCCCACCGAGGGCGTTCAAACAACAAGCGTGTTCGGACCATAGTTATGGTGAAAGGCACAATACAAATGACAAAATGAATGAATAGCAGTTCATGCAGACTAAAATGAATAATAGTAGATCTCCTTCCTTTTACACCCGGCTTCTGCTACGACTGATCTAAAATAACATTTTCTAAATAGTAGGCTAATGTGGTTCCATTAATTCTTAAGCAGTGGGTGTCACTAAAAGCTCGAGAACTAAGGCCTGGGTAATTATTCACGGCCACTTGCATGTTTAAAAAGTTTACTCACTGACTACATACTGTAAGGCTATATCACATTGACATCTATACTGGCATGGTTTTGTGAGGTACTGAGCAATCACCCCAGTGGTATTAGGTCACCCAGCAGCTTTGGTAAATCACTGAGGACACAGATAGGGGCTAAACGCGCACAACATGCATGTATAAAGCAAACATGCATGGTACAAGAAGCCAAATGTTGTGACAAGTAGTTAATGGAATTACCCCTTGTATGTTTCCTCTTCTCCACCCCAACTATGCATTCATCATGGGCATGTAAATGTTCTACAATGAATACATATTGTTTTGTCTAACATGAATGTATTTCTTGCCTAAATGTGAACTATATGGCATAACACATTTTTACTTTTTTGAACATGTACTGAACAGCCTTGAGGACAACCAAGTGTCGAAACACATGTCGGCTGTTATTGAGTACAACAATAAATAGCACCATTATATTGGCTTTTGGAAATCTTTGAATGACTTATGAATAGGCTGTATACTCTTAGGGTGTAGCGCAAGTCACGGGCACAACCAGTCCAAATATATGCTTTGTAATTGGAGGTTAAGGGGAATACCTCAAAGTGATTATGACAGCTGGTTGTGTACTAACATTCTGACCAATGTCCCTCTATCATAATGATATGATATGATATGATATGATATGATATGATATGATATGATATGATATGATATGATATGGCATGTATAACACAACTATACACAAGTGATTCAAGGCGTGACGAGGCAAGGGAGGACAGACAACAATCCTACTAGGCCAGGTGTCATTCAGATCGCACAAGTGCATGAGATGGGTGAAGGGGGAAAGTGCTGGGGGAGGCGACAGTGCAGTACATGGCATAGAATAATAACAATAGGTAAGGTAACAGCCAGCAGGTGGCAAGTGCAAAGGTAAGTGCAGACATCAGGTGTCAAGTACTGGTAGTGAGACTGTAGGGATACAGAATCAGTCCCTAAGTGTGGGGTTGCTAGGCAGGCAGTGCAGGTGTGTGTGTCTGGTGGGGGAGGGACCTGGGCCCGAGAACAGAGGGTGACCAGTGCAGATTCAGTTTCATCCAGGAGGTCAGCAGGGGAGAGGAGGAGAAAAGGCAGAAACAAAGGGAAAGTTTTTTAGATGCTTGCGGAACCAGAGCTGGTTCTCCTCAATCTTCAGGGAGGCAGGGAGGCAGTCCAGAGGGAGACCCCAGCCGCAGAAAGAGATCTACCACCAACTCGTTGCTTGGAGAAGCGACTGACCCTAAGGGAGTTGGAGACAAAGAGCGAAGAGCTTGAGAGGGAAGATATTTAGGAAGAGAGAGTTGAAGGTATTGAGGTCCCAGGCAACAGAAGGCCTGGTGGACAATGCAGAGGGTTTTGAACTTGATCCTCGCAGCCACTGGGAGCCAGTGCATAGATTTCAGTCCTGGAGAGATACCATCCCTGGGCTTGAGGCCAAGGACAAGTCTCATAGTCCTGTTCTGATGAAATGCAGAAGGCGGAGAGTAGAGGCAGGCAGATTTAGAAAGAGGCTGTTGCAGTAGTCCAGCGTAGAGAGAAGCAGAGCTCTGGAGACAGTGACCTCCTGGAGGAAGGAGAGGAAAGGTAGAATTCCTCTGAGGAGGTGCAGCTGGTAGGGTGACTTCTTAGAGACGTCTGATATGTGAGGAGAGAAGGAGAGTGTGGAGTCAAAGATGACCCTGAGGTTTTTAGCCTTACAGGTAGGAGCAGGATGAGGGCCAAGAGAGGCCAGAGAGCGACAGGAAAGTAGGGAGTGAGTGTGCCGATGAGGAGAATCTCAGTCTTACTGGCATTAAGGCAGAGATTATTGGCAGCACACCACTCCCGACTGAGAAGAGGTGGCCGAAGGTAGCCTGAAAATGAGCTGAGTGTCTTCCGTATAGCAATGAAAGTTGGGGCAGAGAGTGGCAATGTGGTGGGCAAGAAGTGCCAGGTATAGGTTGAACAGCCAGGGAGAGAGGTTAGACCCCTGAGGTACACCACAGGTAAAAAAAGATAGCAGAGAGGAAGGACCCAAGTTGGATCTCAGAGGGTCGGTCAGAGAGGAAAGCAGTCAGCCATGCCAGGGCCTGACCGGTGATACCCAGGTTATCACAGTGACATTTGAACAGGATAGCATGGTTGACTGTGTCAAAGACCGAAGAGAGATCAAGCAAGATGAGGACACAAGGGGTGTTAAAATCAAGAGCAGGTCTTCACGGATGTTCAGGAGAGCAGTTTCTGTGCTTCTGGCAGCTCTGAAGCCAGACTGATGGTCATGAAGACAACCAACAGATTCAGTGTGGAGATTAAGTTGGGAGATGGCTGATCTCTCCTAGCATCAGAAACATGTTAGCGCTTCTTCAGCCCTTTTACTGTTCTGACAGCGTTATATCGGATCACTTGGAGACGCATAATTTCTCCCTTCTCTATGCCCTGCAGCAAACTGGCCCCATAATACAACTTGGCACCAATAATGGCCCTGGCAATTGTGGCGCAGTTATCTTGTGACAGAAATGGTTTTAGCTGCACAAGTAGTTTAAGAGTGTAGGAGATTGAAGATACCAGAAAGCTCACATGGGCCTTCATGTTCAGCTCCTGATCAATCACCATCCCTAATATCTTTACTTTCTGAAGTGGAGATGTGGTACGTCCTGTGATGACCATCTCCTTGTAAGCTGGGGATAGTTTCAGCATGCAAGAGGCTGTCCCTATCATGATTACTTCCATTTTTGTATCATTTAGCACAAGATTGTTCTCCAGCATCCAGGATTGAATCCAGGAGTAAACCCTATTGATGGACTCAATGTCCCTTCTGTAATCCCCTGACAGGGGGATGAGACACTGAATATCATCTACATAGTTGGTATACAGAACCCCATTAGCATCCCGAAGTTGAAACAGCTGAAGTGTGAATAGATTGAACAGGGGAGAGACAGGATCACTGCAGCAAACCACAGCGTACCTGAAAATCATCTGCATTCCCATTGTCAAGGAAGACCCTTGCCGTCTGTTCAGTAAAAAAGGATTGTGTCCATTTGGCTGCTGCTGGTGAGAAGCTGGCAGAATCCACCAGTCTGTTGCCCAGCAGGGCATGATCCATCAGACCAAATGCTGCTGAGAGATTGAACAACATAAGAAGGGTGGTTGATCGCTTGTCTCCAATATACAGCATGTTAGCCTTGAGATCAGTTAGCGCAAGTTTGGTGCTTTGGGCCCTGCGAAAGCCCGACTAGCTCTGCCATAGGATCTGTAATTCTTCAACATTTTCCTGCACCTGCATATGTGCCACCATATCCAAGATTTTTAGCAGGAAGGATGAGTTCGAAGGCTTTAGGTGGTCGGGATCTCTGGATCCAGTGTAATTTTCTTTAATAGTGGTGAAATCCATGTTTGCTTAAGGCATGATGGTGCACAGCATTCCTTAAAGGAGGTGTGCATCAGCTTTGTGAGCAAAGGAGACAGTTGAGTGGCACATAATTTGACTACTTTAGAGGGGCAGATATATCCTTTACAAAAATTCAGCACACTCTACGTGATTGGCACAACATCGAGGAGTGGGTGTTGTTCATTTTGTACTTTGTGGGAGGAATTTGGCTGAGGGTTGGTTGACTAAATTCTTTTTTATGCAAATATCCACTTGGATTTTCTTGACTTTATTATTAAGGGCATCCTGAATGGCTGTATACCATTTTTTGTCTTTGACTGTCGTAGACGTCTGAGGGCATGGGGACTCAAGTTCTTAAGTATTTTAAACACTTCTTTGGACTCTAATTTTGCTTGTATTATTCATAGCTTGTTTTTCTCTTTCTTTGCTTTCAGAATAGCTGCTTTATGTTCTTTGTCTGTCTTTGCTTAAGTGTCCTTGATTTCAGAGTTTGAGGCTCTCCATATGGCAAGAGCTTTGCATTTTTCTATTTTACATCTTTGGATTTTGCTAGGGTACCAGCTTTTTGAGTCTCTTTTCAGTCTACAACATCTTTCTTTTCTGTGGTTAGCTTGTAAACTGTGGATTCCATCATCTTTTGATAGAATTCTGCAATTCTTTGAGCCATATCTAGCTTAGGTGTCTCTCTTAATGTGCCTTCAAGGAGAGGTACCAAGGCCTCGGCTGTAAAACGGCGTATGTTTCTAAAGGTTGAAAGCACTTTTTTTTGCTTCTTCCTTCCTACTCTTAAATACAACTTCTACAAAGTGTACCAACTTGTGATCAGACCATGGACATGGTGTCACCTCCCCCACCTTCACCTCTAAGTTAAGACTCGCCAACCTGTCCAGAGTCCTTCCCCCTGCATGGGTTCTTATCAGGATATTCTGCTGGAAGCCTAGGTTGGACATGGTAACCTCAGTAGTTAAGGTCATAGTATCTTTATCATCCCTAAGGCCTAGATTAAAATCTCCTTAAAGGATGGCCTTCGTGCATGATTTGATATGTGGAGCTATCATATCCCCCAGCTGAATTGGGAGGTCTGGCATGTGCGTGGGAGGTTGATCGACAAGTATGAGGTCTATGGTTGTATTCGGGTCCATCAGGATGTTTATATAAAATGTTTTGCACCCTTTTTTTTCTGCATTTAGCTGAACCTCATGGGTAAAGAGGTTAGACCGATGTATCAAGGAAACCCTCTCTCCCCAGCCCGAAGTCCGGTCTGCCCACAGAATTGATTAGCCAGCATGAACAGCTAGTGCTAGTGCTGGGCCTGCTGATTTGTGCAACCAGGTCTCAGTTATAGCACAAATGTCCTTGTTCGTTTTTATTATACAATACAAATTTCCGTTTCATGGCCCTACACACACCAACACTTTAATCATCCTCCCCATGCTCCCCCGTGGGGAGGATTCTTAGGTCTTTATTCAAGGTATTTCCCCGCAGAACCAGAGGTAGATAGTTGGTACAAGACCCAGTAGCCATCAGGGCGGCCGACGCGACCCGGATGCTAACCGGTGCAAACCGGCCTCTTCAAATGCACCAGCGCTAATGCGCCGCCAACATATTTAAGAATGCTGGGGCGGCCTGCACATATAGTTCTCTGGAACTACAAGAAGGTTCTGCAGCTTGTATCTATTCAGCGAGCTGCAGGCAGATGCAAAATGCTAAATAAAGTGGCGTGGCTACTGCACGCAAATCCAGCAAGAGTCACGGCTCACAGGAGCGTCAAATCCAAACACAATTTTGTGCAGAATTTGAAAAAAGAGCTATAGCAGTCACTGCTTGGTTAACTGAAGGTCAGACATATCAATTTGAGCAAAACACATATTAGCACACAGAAGACACACACAACACAATGCTACACACATAATTAATTCCAGAGGTAGCTAACCTAAGGATAGGTTAGCTGGATTTGGCCCAGGTGGGTTTGGACCTGCAACTAGCACACAGTGTACTTAGCGTGGATATACTGCCTTGTAGAAGCACTTTCAAAGATACTGAAACTATCAAAGACTACAGGGCAGTGGGAGAAATGCACAGCCACAACCCGAGGACCTAGTTACAGGCTAGTGAAAGTAATAAAATATATCTCATGTGTAAGTGATATGGCAAAAGTTATTGCATTCAGTAGTACAGGATCTGAGGAGAATACCTGCAGAACTGATTTCGGGCGAGCACGCCAACACGCCGATTCCGGTGATGACTGGGAAGACTCGGCTCATCTCGGGTGCGCCGGCACAGATGTGCCAGATCAAATGATTTGAGGAGCCTGAGGCTCCTGGGAAAGGTAGTTTCCCTGGCCAAGTAGCTCAAGCAGACTGCACAAGGCCAAATGCTGCTTTTAAAGTGAGTATACTAACCTCACATGCAGCCAGGCACACAATCCACAGAACGTGATGGCATCTCACAAGTAATTACAAAAGTACTTCAATTTTAATTAAAGCACACCAAACACACATTCAGTTTTGGCAGCAGCAAGATAACACACACAGATACAAAAAAGAAAGAACCAGAAACCGTGCCGCACATCAGATTATGTAGCTGGGGAAGACTGGGCTTGTCTCAGAGGCGCTGGCGCAGGTGCGCCAGATCAACTTATTTGAGAAACCTAAGGCTGCTGGGAAATGTAGTTTCTCTGGCCAAGTAGCTCAACCAGAGTGCACAAAGCCAAATGCTGCTTTTAAAGTGAATAGACTAACCTCACATGCAGCCAGGCACCGAATCCACAGAACATGATGGAATCTCACAAGTAATTATCAAAGTACTTCAATTTCAATGAAGGTGCACCAAACACATTCAATTGTGGCTGCAGCATGATAACACACACAGATGCAAAAAAGAAAAAATCGGAAAGCATGCCCCACAGCAGATTAAGTAGCTGGGGATGACTGGGCTTGTCTCAGGTGTGCAAGATCAACTGATTTGAGGAGCCTGAAGCTGCTGGGAAATGTAGTTACCCTGGACAGGTAGCTCAAGCAGAGTACACAAAGCCAAACGCTCCTTTTAAAGCGAGTAGACTAACCTCACATTCAGCCAGGCGCACAATCCACAGAAGGTGATGGAATCTCACATGTAATTACAAAAGTACTTACATTTTAATTAAAGCACACCAAACATACATTCAGTTTTGTCAGCAGCAAGATAACACACATATAGATGCAAAAAACAAAGAACCTAAAAGCGTGCCGCACATCAGGTTAAGCAGTTGGGGAAGACTGGGCTTGTCTCAGGTGTGCCAGATCAACTGATTTGAAGAGCCTGAGGCTTCTGGTTAATGGAGTTTCCCTGAGGCTTGTATCTGTACTCCCATCATAATGCATAGTCCAATCAGAAATGCCCCAGGATATGTTGGAATTGTGGTTGGCATGGTTAAAATATGTAATGTTGAGGCTTTTCAGATTCAGGACACTGCAAAATATTTTTTGTGTGTTTAAAAGGCATAAGCAAAGGCAAGTGATACCTTGTGTGCCTTTGACTTTCAGATTTTGTACCATCAGCTTACTGGGGTTTCGTGAATTCAGAGGTATATAGGAGTAAGCTCAGAAGTTCCATATAGAGGTTAAAGATGGCTGGCAATAGACTGCACACCGGAGGAGCTCCAGAGATGATGGAACAGCATTTGGACCTGAGGGAGCCCATCTGGACAACCTGGTGTTTGCAAGAGAGGTAGGATGGTGCAGACACGCCCAGGGTTTGTGCAAGTAGAATGATTAGTCTATGATGAGTAGTGTGTGATGGTCAACCATGTCACACACAGTGGGGAAGTCCAGGTCGACTAGCGCACAAAAGTCCCTTTTGCTGATAATCTGGAGGGCATCTTCAACAGTGACAGTGGCTTTATCAGTGTTGCATTTGAAGGCTGCACACAGATTGGTAGTCATGAAGCAGACTGAGTTGCTCAGTTTTTTAAAGCAATTGGTTAGCAACCACCTTCTCAATGCCTTTGCCAATAAACAGAAGGTTTGGGATTGGCTGGCAATTTGCTATTTCTTCTGCATCAAAGGTTGTTTTTGAGAGGAATGGGCATATACGCCCTGCTTTTTGGACACCTGGGAATATACCTTCACTGAGGGAGTTATTGACTACACTAGGAAGATCAGTAAGGACAGGACTGGTACTGTTCTTAGGGTTGATATCTGGGAGGATGCCGTTCGTGTAGGAGTTTGGTTTTAAGGATTCAAGCATGTACAATCGGTCTTGATGCAAGAAGGAAGGTAAATCCTTTCACAGACGAACAACCTGTGGGAAGATATGAAGAGGGGGGTCAGAGGATTTGGAGCTATTGATGTGAAGCCTTATATTAACAATCTTGTTACTAAATGACGTAGTGACAGCCTCACACTTCTCCTGGGATTTGGGTACCTCTGTGTCTGTTGTGGGGTTTGAGCAGTATTTTTTCTGCTGCAACAAGGGCATTGCTCCTGTTAGAGGCTGCCATAATGGTTCTGGAGTAATAAGTAACTATGGTTTTGGACATCAGTTTCCATCATTTGGAACATGAGGGATAGAAGGTCCTCTGGTTTATCGGTTTTGCCCCAGCAGTACTCAAGTGCTCTAATAGACTGTTTGTTGATAGAGAGCTCTTGAATATACTAGAGGTTGGAAAGTTTAGCTCTTGCTTACCGCCCACTTTTTCTAGAGCAAAACTATCTTCGATCTCCTTTGAGTTGTGGCCAAAAAGTTCCAACAGCAAGGTGAAATTTACACAGGTGGGGAAGTTGGAGAAACAGTATAGAACTCTTCATAATATGTTGTTGCTCAATTCTTAATGGGCAATACAAAGAGGAATTCTGGAGATATACTTTCTTTTTGTGAACTATAAGCCAGACTTCAATACAGTAGATACAAGTCTTGAAACTTGAGTTATGGGACATGACGGACCATTTGCTGTCTTTTGTTAAACAACTATACGAGGCCATCTATGTCAAGATTCGCCTGAATGAGGACAGAGAATTTTCAGAAGTATCAGAGCCAAAAATGGCTTGAAACAGGGATGTCTGTTGGCACCCCTGTTGTTCAACCTATACACCTACATATTAGGTAACCAGGTGAAGGCACAAATAACTATCCACCAAAAATGAACCATAAGCATATTCTATGGCTGGGTTATGCTAATTCAATTGTGGTATTGGATAAGACCCCGATAGGCCTACAAAGGACATTGGATGCATTGATTAGTTATTCTAAAATAAATAGTCCTATCATAAAGACTCACATCTAGTGTATTGGAGGAATAAAATCCCCATCTGACCACTTTGTATGGAAAATTGATGGTTGTGCGCTACAACAAGTAATCTGTTTTACTTATCTAGGGGCAATGTTATGCCCACAAAGTTGCTCTAAATCTCTGAAAGAAGACTTAGGAAGAAGCTTAATGATACATTGATATCAATTAATGGTTTTATACACATACTTGAAGGTAACTATCTGGAGGGCTTGCTTAAACTCTATACAAGTGTAGTCCCCAGTATAACCTACAACTTAAAATTGTATATCGTAAAAGAAGTTGATTAAATGCATTGTAGGGCAATTTATGGTGCTGAATACTACGCTTAAGTAATGGCATCCCTGCTGAGGCCATATGACTAGAATCAAGGTTGTCTGTATTACTTATTAATTATCAAAATAAATATAGCCTATGGCTACTAAAGCTGATGTCTGCAGATGCAAACACAATCTTGGGAGATTTTGGCTCACTATTGAAGATTCAGACTACCAAAGTTCAGAGTGACCTGTTTAACTCATGTAACGAATTCCAGGAACAAATGAATTGGTCCCCTAATTTGGAAAATAATTATTGGATACAAAAAAAGAAAGACATCTGCAGAAAAGCTCATGCTTGAGATTGGTTACAAAATGGTAAGCACTTTGTCACATTAAGAAACCTGTAAGAATATGCAAAACAGGGGGGCATTTAGAACAGCCTGCAAGATGTCCGCTTAATTTCTCCTCACTCTGACTATGTGAGATGACCTGTGCTCTCTCATACACTCTTTTGAATCTCCTTCCATGGAAAGTCATCGACACATAACCCTCCATTATCTTATAAATCCAGTCATGAAGATCTTCATCATTTGCAAGCAGCTTATAAACGTTACACAATCATTTTTGGAAAATCGAGCTGATCACGGAACCAACCGGATTCAATTGCATATACTTATACTTCTGACATTTAGTAAAGGACCAATTAAAATAGGACATTCTTTCTTATCCTCCCTACAAGATTAAAACTATCCTCTTATATCTCATTCTACTCTCTTTTCTCCATTTAACTAAATTCAAGATGCTTCATTAAACCAATCTTGCTCAACTATTTTAACTTTTGTCCCATTTCTTCTTCAATCCTCTCTTATTTGATGTTTACCCTAATCATCTTTTTCTCACTGTCGGAGTCTTCATGAACTTGACAGCTTTCTCCTATTTCTGATAGTCCCAAGTAATGCAAATACTTCTTTATATATTTCTTTTGTCACTTGTTGCTCTATTCTACTCTTCAACATCCAAACACATCTATTGTAATCTCTCTTTTCACTTTATTTATCTTTTCTTAATCTCCTGTTTTTTAAACATCAGTTTGGACATTTTTCAAATACTATTCTTTGCTCTCTTGCCCCAGGGTTTTTCCCTTACATGTGATCAAAGATCCTCCACTATGCATTATACTATGGATGTTTCTGTATATAGAATATTCTGTTTATACTGACATGTCAATTATATATTATTTTGTGCTTTTAGTTTTGCTTTTTTCATCTTTAGGGATGAATCTTCTTTCTCTGAGCATACTATGTGCATTGCAATTTTAAAATGGAATGTCAAAGGTCTCAACCATCCAATGAAACACCCAAAAAATCTAATCTCTAAATCCCAAATTGATATTGCATGCATCCAAGAAACCCATTTGGAATCTGAAAAAACAACATAATAAACTTGAAGAACTATGCATTGAACACATTTTCTTTCCTACCACACTTAACAAAACAGAAGGAGTCGCATTTCTGATTAACAAGAAAATAAGTTTTCAGTTGATTAATAAGGAAAAGGATACTTCGGGTCATTGGATTATTATTGATACCAACATTAACAATGTACTTAATAATATTGTAAACGGTTATGTTCCTAGTACTCCAGACCCTGATTTTTGGAACAATTTAAAACAAAAATTACTGAAATGCAACCTGGAACATTGTCCTATGTATGGTAATTGTAACCAAATCTGTCATTTTACAATGGATCATAAATCCAACACCAAATTGGTTAATTCAAAATCCCACAGGAGTTTTGTAAACTTCAAAGATGATTTAAACTTGCTTGACTATTAGCGATTTTGCCATTCTGATTCGAAAGAATTTATGTTGTTTTCTCCTCCACAATAATCTTTATTCAGACTAGACAGTAACCTGTCGGTGCTACCGGCAGGTTGCTGCCAGCCCCGTAAAACTGATTTCACCGCCTGATATCCCGGTGCCACCTGGATATCACAACTGCTGGCGGAACCGTAAATCCCCATTCCCATGGAATCCCATAGGCCTCCATGGGAATGAGGACACTGAAGCACCGTCATCGTAGTTAATGGTGCCGGTGCTTCAGTGAGAGACATTCCGGTATGGCCTGATTTCCCAGCAGGTTGGCCTGCTGGGGAATCTGTGGCCCCTGCCGGCATCCTCAGAGTATGGCGGTCCAGAAAGTGTGCGGGTACCTCGCTACCGGCACCCTGTTTCCAGACCGCCATAATCGTGATGAGGTTTTGTAAACACTCTGTTAGTTCCTGCTATACAGAACTCTGAAATTGTCCCTCTTACTATCGCTGATCATGCTCCTGTCCTCACTTCTTTTGTGTAGGAGCCCATTATAATAACTTATCTAGATGGAAATGTAATACATTCCTTTTGAAAGACATCACTTTTATTTTAAAAAAAAACAATTATTTTATAATAGAATTCTTCATTAATAATCGTACTGAAACACTTCCATTCATATTAATTTGGGATGCATTTGTTTCAGCCCTCAGAGGCTTTATCATACATTAGCACCCTGTCCGACACCTTAAACCAATGAAAAAGCTCGGAACAGGGGCTGTATTCAGCAAGGAAAGCCGTGCTGTGAACATTTTTATTGGTGTAGTGTGCTTCCCTTCCCAGCTCCCCTTCACTTTAGCACCCATGCACCTACAAGGGTGCTAAATGTGCCTTTTTTTTGTAAATATAAACTTACCTGGGGTGTGCGGCCCAGTTCCGCGCAATGCTGCTTTCCCTGAAGTATGTTTTCATGTTGATGACATCACATTCCTCAACAGCTAAAACGGATTTCTAGGCCATAAATACTGTGCTGTGCTCAGGCCCCTAACTTGGCGGGCCGTTACTGAAAGGGTCGGCCCGCCTCCTCGGGGCATATCGCCTCAATATGTAGCTCATAAAAAGAAAAAAGTTGAAAAATCTCATGACTTACTTCAATCAATTCAATTACTTGAATCAGCTTATTACAACCACCCCTCTGACAACATTTTAAAATAATTGATGATTAAATTCATTGAATTTAATACAAATCAGCAGACAATTCTTTGCTCCAAATTAAAGCAAAATATTATGAAAGTTCTAATAAAGTGGGTAAATTGCTAGCCTCATATTTAAAACATAAAAAAGAAAAATCCACAATCACTTCTATTATTGATCCATCTGGAAAAAGAAACACAAAACAAATATGAGGTAAAAAAAGTCTTTCTCAATTTTTACTCAGAACATGCCAAAATCCCTACTCAACCAATGGTCTTCTCCCTTTTAGATGAACCCATTAACGTATAAGAAATCAAAAAAGCAATTCTTAACCTTAAAATTGAGAAACCCCTGGTCCAGATGGCTTTTATACCAATTGTACATACATTTGTTTCTGAATTACTCTCTACTAAGCATCTTGAAGTTTATGATAATTGTCTTATTCAAGGACAGAGCTTTGGTACTTTTGAGGAAGCTAAACTAATCCTTTTTCCCAAACCTGAAAATGACCCCTCACTTATTGAAAATGACTGCCTTATTTAGCTTATTATTGCTGACTGCAAAAATGATTGCCAGCAGATTAGAACACTTCTTGCCTACTCCCATTCATGCTGATCAAATAGGGTTCATGAAAGGCCATTATTCTCTTCTAATGCTAGAACTCAACATTTAAGGAGGGCTGCAAACTGTGGACTGTGCTGGTCCAAGTTAAATGCTGAAGTTGGAAAAACAGTGTGTCCCGTGGCCTGTGTTAGGGTAGGGGAACCAAGTCCTAAGGGCCCAATGAAGTAAAACTGTGAAAACCGGTTATCTTAGACAACAATGCATGTGGAGAAGATATATGGTAAGACTAAATAATGTGTTTAAGATAGATTGATCAAACAAATCAAAATCAGAAGGACTGCCCATGCAGTTGCTCCCCGAATTAAACCTCAATTACATATCAAAGGGCAGTAAACTCATGTTTTGACCTTAGTTCAGGTCTTTTTCAAGGATGTAACTGACTTACAAAATAAAATACAAATGAGATAGATTTGGAGTACAATGTCCAAAGTGTGTCATTATGCCCATCAGTGTTGCAAACCCTATTAATACTGTTCCATGCTTGTCTATGGTAACAATGTCGAGGTGAACTGACACAACTCCCGTTCCAGTTTGCAACAAAACCGCATAGGTGACTAACAGGCAAGAGACCTTGGTGGAGGCGTACTCTGTCATGGTAGGACCAAGAGGTCTGACATATGCGCTGAGGTGGTCCACATTAACTCAAGGTGGAGAGAGGTATGACACAGAGGTCTACAAAAGGAAAGAGTTAAAGATGTGAGAGTGAAACCACAATCCCTGGCAATAACAGTGTACATTCCCCAGAGAAGGCAAAAGGAACAAGCACAAGTCTGGAAGGGGGCCAGGAAATTACAAGACTGCAAACAGTAAAGAAATACATATTTTGTGATACAGTTCCCAGGCCACTTTCAGTGAAGGGTGGTACTGGAGTACAGAGAGGGAACAGATTAATCGTCCCAATAGGGACGGATTATGCATTATGCAAAACCGAGTGAATACAAAATCCTCCCTAAGTGAGCTCCAAACCTTATTAAGAACTTTGAAAGAGATTGGGGAACCAGCTAGGAGAAGGCAGTCATAGTTATAGCCACATGAGAACTGTATGTGAATAATACAATTTTTTGTTGGGTTGTGGAGAACCCATAACTTTCATGGAACTTGTTGCTTTGAACTACCTGAAAAGCGTGTGGATGCCTTACATTCAGGAGAAGAGAGTCATTCTCCTTGATTATGAACAGTGGCTGGACTTTATGGTGTTTTGTTTTTTGTGGCAGGGGTAGAGTAGAAGCCTTTGTTACTGGTATACTGCCTTTTTATTTTGACTCACACAGACTTCATGAAAAGCACCTGAGTTTCTTTAGTTTAGGTAGAGAAACCCCCTTAGAGTTAGGGATATATAGGCTTGGTTTATAATTTAATAAAAGTCAATAGCAACCACACTACTGCACCACCTGGTCAGTCTCTTCCTTCCTTTTCACCACAAATAGTGTCAGGAGTGGGGTCCTGCCCAGCTGACATACAGTGGGGGATCCCTCAGTGCAATCGATTGAACACTAAAGCCTCTAGCCCCATTGTGGCCACACTCAAAAAAAGAAATAGGCCCGATAATCTTTTGCACCAGCGCAACATCCCCCACTAGCAGTGGAGATAGATTCCATCCACTTCTTGTTCAGACGAAAATCTCAAGGCCTGGATCAGGCAATATTCCTTGAACCCCACAACCACCTGGGACCTAGAATGGGAGTCACCATTATTCCACTGACTTTACAAGCCACCCTAGAGGTTAGGAAGAATATTGAGGGGGACAATTACAAACCTTTTCTTTCACAAGATTGTTGGGTTCCTGGTATGAATAATAATGTAGTTTCCTTGGGATTCAGAGCATATATTGCAACCGGCTCAGTGATATATATTATGGCCCCTGAAGAAATTGTCTGGAAGCAAAATCCAAAAGTGCTACCCCTTCTACCCAGTGGAGACAACATGAAATGTGTTCTATTGAATTTCTTGTCTAAATTGAGAGTTGGTGGGATACTTAATGTGCAAGACCCTATGGCAACCTCCCTTAAACAAGAACAAAAGAGAGAGAGAAGAGGATAACCCAGAGAAACAACTTAATGGGAAAATGACCCACGAAATGTTTTCTTTTACCTGAAATGGGAGAATGAGTTAAACTCTGACTTTGTTCATGGTAGAATCTAGTGTAAACGCTCATTGGAAAATATGGGCCCTCCCAGTTCCCCAATGCCCTGGAAGATAGAAAGGTTTGAAGCTCCAGAGCTCACAGCACCCATGCCATCTCACCATTGTAAGGACACTGTGAACACCATTTTCTACCCGAAGAGGTTTTAAATACATGAACTACATGAAATACTGGAGAAAAAATCCTGGTTAATTCACCAAGTCAGCGACCTGCATTAGAGAAAACTATGGTGGTCATGGCCCTACATCTCTGTTGTTACCACACCTTAGGGGACCAGTATGCTGTTCTGGCGGGGAATTGGATCAGTATAAAGAAAGCTCTCTTCAAAGACTGAACTCTCCTCCTACCTCCCCAGCCACCGAAAATATCCAAAAGATTCAGGAAACCCCTGGGGAAGCTTCAAAGCTGCCCTTTGTTACCACACGAGAGGACCAAACCTTATCCCAGTTTTAAGGGAAAAAACTCTAGACATATCTTTTCCCATAGGCAAACTGGAGACTCCAAACCATAAATCACCTATGTCATCTCTTCAAAATATTCTTTTCAGGAAACAGACAATGAACAAATGCTCCTTTTCATAGAAAATTTCACCTATGGCTCTGTGGGGAGAGAGACACCTAAATTATTTCAGGAATTAAAAACCCATGAGACACCTCGATTTAAGCAACCTTTTTATTCCCGGAAGAGATGTCCCAGACAAGGGATATCCTTTTGGTTATGCTTACCAGACAGGGAAAACATGCAATTCATGTGAGAGATTTGGCCATCTGGCCAAGAAGAGCCAGAAGAGGCTGTCTTCTTAATCTAAAAGTTCCTCCCAACTTTCCAATGGAGCCCAGTACCCAAAAGATTAGGGATGTCCAAGCAGAAAATTCCGCCCCATCTTTTAACACTGTCCTTTATGCAAAGACATCAACTCTAGACTCAGGTGTCGGAAGGATAGGTCAATCCCACCCTCTTTCTAATGATAGGAGATTTGGAATCAATTGCCTTTATAAAGTGGTAAAATCATATATAGAATACCTGTAACCTTTCACCCACAGAAAGTGGGGGCAGGGTTGGACAGTGGAAGAACGGAATGTGCTGTACATCCCAAGTTATTACCGATAGGCTGGAAGGAAATATAAGAGGAAGAAGTGTACTGCAGCCGTGGGCACAGTAAAACCTACCCCTGAACAAAAATACTGATTAACATTTTCGGGAATGAGCTAAGGGTCATAGCATCATTCATTCCTGACTTTCCTACCCAGTTGGTCATAGGTAGTGCAGTCCCATAGTTTAACCAGTGGATATCCCAAAATGTCCACATAGACCGGACGATAAAATTCCTAGAAGGTGGTAACCACAAATTTACAAATAGAAATTCTTCTTTGGAAAAACAGGGAACCCAATTCTTAATCTTAGAAGGGGAAGCTACAAACAGAAGGGGAAGGTATGCAATGATCCACTTACTCTAGTCACTTCTCCCCAGAGGGGAACCCCTTTCCATCAGGCTAGGGTGGTGAGGCCTCTAACCGAGAGTCCCCGTAAGGGTAGTCATATTTGGGAGGACCTCATGCCATTGAACTCCCCTCCTGGGACAAGGATGTGAATCAGAGGCAATCCCTCTCTTACTCACAACTCCACAGGGTAACAACCACACTAAATCCTTCTGGAGATAAATATTCTCATCCCATGATGGAGTTCCTTTACTCTTTCTTGCTGGAGATTCCGAAGCCTGTAAGATTTGCAAAGAGTTAATCTGAATGTGCTAATGTATCCAATCCTTTCCTTGAAGCCTGTTATTCTTGATATTGTTAGAAAACCTAAGGTAGATACATCAACTAATTCTAGTCTTACTTTTAACAGTATGGGAAAGAAGAGCAGTGAAAGAAGACTGTATACTCCATTATTGAATGTTGTAAAGACTGAGATGAAAAAGAGCTTGAGAACGCTTAAATCTGGCAGGATTCCTGGAAATTACGTGACTGTAGATCATAAAGAAATAGAGAAAACCACAAACCATTTTGTGATACAGTTCCCAGGCCAGTTGCGAAGAACAGTGGTGCTGGAACATCAAGAGGGAATTCAGCAACAGATTTGGCGTCCCAGTGGGGGCGGATCACGATTTGTGCAAAACCTAGAGATTGTGAAAACATCCCCTAAGGAAGCTACAAACCTTATTAGGAACTGTGAAAGACATTGGAGAACCAGCTAGGATAAGGAAGTCATTCTCCTAGCCCCACACAAACTTTATATGAATACATGACTTTCTGTTGGGTTATTAAGAACCGAGAACTTTTAATGAACTTTTGCTTTGAACAACCTAAGAAGCGTTTGGACACTTTACATCCAGGAGAAGGGAGGCATTTTCCTGAATTAGGACAGTAGCTGGACTTTATGGTGTTTTGTTTAAGTGCCAGAGATAGAGTAGGAGCCTTTTTGACTGGGACAGTGCCTTTTTTTTACTTGCACAGATTTCCTGCCAAGCACCCACATTTCTTTAGTTTAGGTAGAGAAATCCCCTTAGAGTTAAGGGTAGATAGGTTTGGTTTAGCATTTATTTATTTATTATTTTTTTTATTGACTTTTCTGGTTACACAACATAGATAACCTTTTGTCACTTATCAAAAACACATAGATTAATAAAACACAATTTTCATATATGCGAATCGAACAAAATAAAATGGTCTTTTAAATTATCAGTGACAATAACAGTTTTTCACCATCATTACTCTTACATTTCTAGTAGATGCATCACTTTACTTGGATTCATTAAGGTCCCCAAATATCTTTAGCAGTAGTTTTACCAGTGCTATTGTCAATGGGATATGATCTCCCCTAAGTAATTCGTCCCACCATTCTTCCATTGTACTGGAGCCATTTTCTGTGGTAAATTCCGTCAATAACGTGATTCTTACATCTCTCATGGCTGAACACTATAGTACCAAATCTGTCAAGGTTTCGTATGAATCCTCTTCTTTACACAGTCTGCATGAGGTCAAAGATTCGTTCTGTTTCCCCCCCACTCAATACTTCCCTTGTCGGGAATAAGTATAGCCAAAATATAAGAAACTGGACCCTGAATTACCAGTTTGGAAATTTCACCTGGTATTTTGGCTGACTATTTAGCTTTCTTGATTTCTGAATTGGCCTCCTGTATAGTTAGATTTGCTGGTGTTCTTGTTGGGTAATAATCATTTAATTAAAGTCTTTAGCAACCACTATGTCACCACTTGGTATGTCTCCTCATTATCTTTCGCCACAGCAGATATTTTACATTCATCAAACCCCACCCATTCTATTCCTAATCTGATAACAGCAAAACATTATTTTTCTTTAGTTTCTGGTTACAAAATACATTTTGACAAATCAAAGATTCTACCGCTAACTAATGGATGCTCCCTCATTAATGCACCTTTACATGGGATGACTGGGTTTCCTTTATCTATTATATATCTTGGCATTCACACATCTAAAGATATTGATGCAACAATCTTATCTAATAGTTCTTTAGTACTTGTTGAATTCTATAACAGATTTTATGACACGGCACACTTCAGCCAGAGACTTCTTCCACTGACACTGAAGGTGGCGCACAATAAAACACGCCTTTTTATTTTTATTTTAACCCTGGATTCCTTCTTGGAGAGGCACCCAACCCGTCTCACACCCACGTTAACAAACACCCTGTTTCGCAATGGACCATGAGCCAAGCCGGTGTCCAACAAAGAAATATTTATTTATTTTTAAAATTCAAATGAAAATCAGAGCAAAACTAAATTTAGGGCAACAATCACCAGTGTTGTGACAATATAATGAAAAATGTTATAATACAAATAATTCAACGTTCTGATATCTTCTACATAAACCTTAACTAGAAATGGAAATAAAATCACTTTTCTTCACAAGCATAGATGTTACATTGGTTAGGCACTCCCCGTGCAGCACTTCCCCCAAACACCTGCTAACTAAATTCTGTGGGATGGAAAGCAGTGGCATTGAGTCAGAAAGAAGAGGGAAAATCGTTTTTCAAATTTAACCCAAAACACCATAATGGGAGGCCGAAAACAAAAAAATGAAAACCTTCAATATGAGCAAAATAGCATACTCGAATTACATTTGTTACATATAGATCAGTTACAGTTGCGGTAGGATAGTTAGAACAGAAATTCGTGTGGGTGTACTAAAGAGCCAAGGAAGCTGACAGGCTACTGAGCAGTGCACTAAAGCAACAGGAACACAGGTGAGAAAATTGATTTTGGGAGGAAAAACAATGCAACAGAAATCACACGCGGCAGAATTGCAATTTCTTATTTCACACTTGCTTTAAACTGGCAAACAGCTAAGAAAATGGGCTTAGGAATCAAAATCGTAAATCATTTTTTGGGATGGGAAACAAAGAAACAGAACAGATAGGATACTGAGGGGAAGGATGACTCTTTATAGGATAATAATATGGTTTTTATTATGCGAAATGCAAGTTGGATTTTTAAAGGAAAGCAAAATACATAGGTAAAATCGGTTTTGTTAGCACAATGATTAGTTTTACTGAAACTATATTTTAAGGCTATAATTAGTAAAAACACTCAACTAAATTGTTACTTTCTAAGTGCAACAATAATGAAGGTGAATTAAAGGAAATGGAAAATAAATATGCTAACAGATATAGACTAAACCGATTCTTGTAGGGAAAGGGTGAACAGAGGATACTGGCAATTTGGAAAATGACTAGGGTTTTTATGGGATTTTAATGGGATTGAACGGGATGCAAGGTAAAAGAGTGGGATATGCAGTGTGTGGGTACTGGGTGATGTGATACTTACAAGATACACTTGAGTAGGGTAATTTGGACAGCCAGCAAGTTCTCTGAACAGTGGGGCCTAGGCTCTGGTCATGGGCAGCAGCAGCAAGCGATATGGTTACTGGGTCAGCTGGGCTCTCCTGGATGGGAACAGCTGGTAAAAATGATATCATATGATATGGCATTTATAACGCGCCTATACACAAGTGTTTCAAGGCGTGAAGAGGCAAAGGAGGGAGAACAAAGAGGAAAGACAATGATCATACTAGGCCAGGTGTCATTTAGATCGAGCAAGTGCATGGGATGGAGGAAGGGGGAAAAGTGTGGGGGGGAGGAACATTGCAGTACATGGGAATAGAATAATACCAATAAGTAAAGTAAAGGCTGGCAGGTGGGATGTGCAAATGTGAGTGCAGACATTAGGTGTCAAGTGCTGGTAGTGGGACTGAAGAGATACCGAAACAGTCCCTAAGTGCTGGTGATGCCAGGCAGGCAGTGCAGGTGTGTATGACTAGCTGGGGAGGGACTATGGGCCCAGGATCATAGGCCAGGTAACCAGTGCAGATTCCGAATCAGCCAGGAGGTCAGCAGGGGAGGTGAGGAAAAAAGGCAGAAGCAAAGAGAAAGGTTTTGAGGTGCTTTCGGAACCAGAGATGGTTCTTTTCAAGTTTCAGGGAGGCTGTTCCAGAGGGAGGCCCCAGCCGAAAAAAGAAGAAGAAAGAAGAAGATGAAGAAATACATTTACTTTATTTGATGAAACAATGCCATTCTGGAAGGGATGGCCTTGCTTCAGGTATTCAAAATTAAATACACGGACAGGGCTGTGTTTTAATAGAACAAAACCATTTAATTTAATTTAAAAAAATGAAAGTAGCACCAGTGCAATGCCGTTTTAAATGTAGGTCATTTTCTTTTGCAACTTTTTGTAGCTATTCTTGGAGTGGCTGTGTTCAACTCTCGCCCCATATTTGCTCAGCAGACAAAAGCACAGCCATTTTTGGGTGACTGCTGGAATGCTGTTTTTGTTGTAGGGGGGGGGTTCTACCTTAGGCCTTAAATGTACCCCACAAGTCAATGATATGATTACTAGCTGGTCACCTCTATGTTTAGCCTGGTGCAACCATCTAGACTGTATTAAAATGACTCTCAGTCCTATTGTTTAACCCTTATTATCTATGATCCTAGTTTCACGTCCTTCTTCATTCTTTAACAAGCTTGAAACTTTACTGTCAAAATTTCTCAGCATTAACACAACTCTTAGAATTGTATTAAGAAAACATCAACTATACAAGGGTAATGGCGGTGTTACATTTTCAGATTTTCGAACCTAATAGAGTACCTATCTCCCTATCTTACTTCTTTCAAACTACGACATAGCCAAATATTTAAAACATACCTTTATTACACCTTTTTAAAATGGCATCAAACACATTTCTAGAACCCTCTCATAACCTAATGGATATAAATAACAAATGTATATGCTATAATATATCATTTTCAATCAGACTTGACCCATTCATCATACATTGATGGTATTCCAATAGCATTAATCACATTTGTTATTTATTTAATAATTCCACAATTCTCTGTAAGATGTAATTGAATTGTCTTGTATCACATCTATTATCTTACTCTTACTAACTCTATTTCACAAGGTTTAGCTAATGCCTTACAGAAACGTCCTACCAAATGTATATTATTAACAATGATTAACTCTTCTACCAAAACAACAAATTGCATTTGATTATGAATGAAGCTGATGATAGGAACCTCTTTAATGTTACTGTTATTAGAGATTGGGAAGATACCAGGGATACAGATCTCCCCTGATATCTGGGAAAAATGTGAAGACAATGCCACACTATTTCCGTTGTGGTCAACCTAACCCAAACCAATATCTACATTTTACACCATACATACCTTAGTCCTAGTAGAATATCCAAATTATTGATTAATACCCTCAACTTTTGTTGGTTATGCAATGCCCCTAATGCTGTTTATATACACTTTATTTATGATATGATAGTTTATTTGTATAATTGCAAATTTGTACACACTTGTTGAACTTTAATGAACCGTCAACTTTATGTATTCTAATGATCGGTACCCTTACTAATCCTTACATCATCACAATCCTTTCCCCAAATCTTTTTAATCGTAGATCTTCCAACTGAAAACATTTAGATACAATGGGGCTGATTCACAGAGCATTTTCCTATGGGATTGCACCATTATAAAACCATTCTGTGAATCAGGCCAACTAAATGTCATGCTTACTCCTGTAACGATATTTCTAAGTATATTAAAAAATGGGAGAATGTTACTATATATATTAATAATAGATATTCAAAATCACTATTATGTTATTTTTTCATTATATTTTTACTTGACTCTTTCCCCAAGTGTTCCTTGCTATTTCTCTGTCTGTCTTGTCTATGAAACCTGTTTATTTTTATAATACTTACTCAATTGAATCTCATTACTAGTCAAATTAACTTTTCATTAATGCTTTATAGAATTCGGGTCAGTTTTACTAAAAGTGTAATATTTCACTCTCAATGCTTATGTAATTGTTTATTTGATAATGATGAATTCAAATGATTGATCACAAAAAAAACGATGCAAAGCAATCAACTCTTGATATTGATCAATAAAGTAAAGGTCATACAGAACAAAAATTTGCTTGGCTTTATAATGCAGTTAAGATTCAATGGTTTGCTTTAATTAGCAATGACTTGGGCCTGGATGGGTATTCCAGGTCATGCAAGATGTTGTAAGCTATGCTCTAGATCTGAGGGAACAATATGCCATGTATTAGCATCCTGTCAAATCCTCACCAAGAATATGAAATGCTTTATAGGAAATGCGTCTACAGAGAAAACCAAGATCCTGACTTTAAAAAAGGGTCAGAAATAAGGAAAAATGTATTTAAATGGAGACTGGAGCGCACAGAAATTACCTCAGTTGACTCCTTTAAGTACCTGGGGATTCAAATTGCAAACAGCACAGTGGAGGACTAACACTGTCGATTCCTTAAGAGGGAAAGCCATGGGCCTTGCCAATCAAGCCCTGATCATAAAACACCAGTTCTGTCGCTATTCAATCCTACCTATAATCGAATTTTACAAAGTCAAGGCCGTCCCCACCTTGATTTACGGAGCTGACATTCTATTGGTGATGCCCAAAAAGAACTGAGCTAGGTTGAAAGACCGATTTTGGAAAAAGACTCTTGGCCCACCAAAATCAGTCCCGATCCAGATAATCAGAAAGAAAATGTGCTTAACATAATTAAAAGCTTCAGCCAAGTCGAAACTGCTGACCCTCAGGGGGAAATGCATCATTGGAAATGCACCCCCTATATTATATCTGATAAAATCAGAACTGGAAGGGGGTCCTAACAAGGTTCTGGCAAAATGAGCTGCTGACTGCAGGACTCCGTTAATGAAGGTGGGCTTGAAAGTTGTTGAACTACTATCGAACCCAAACAAAGTCAAGAAAAAACTATGGATATATGACTGGATAACAACCATTGATGAAGCCAGTAAATACAAGTTGTACTATTCCCTGTCACAGGAGGTGAGAAGCCATGAAAGGCCCCAGAATACTTGACAAAATGTCCAGATCCTGGCATTAGATCTACATTTTTGAGGATAAGTTTGAATCTGTGTAAAACAAAGGAGATGACATCACTCAGGGCTGGACAGGGTCTAGACAACAGTACGTTTCAGTGGAAAATCTACCACATCTGTACATGAATTCCACTGGCTTTACCGAGGAGCGAACACTCGATTTTGGACGTTTCCTGGAGGGATACAAAGCAATGTCAACAGAAAATTGGTGGCGGACGCTGCTGAGAGGGGAGAAAACCTTGCTGATAATAGCAGTGGTTAAATATTTTAGGACATGTTGGAACCCTCTTTTATGAGAAGGATGTACATAAATGATGCTGATTGGTCAATTCAAGGGTTAACAAACAGGAAATATTTTTCTTGATGTTGAGCTAAAGGTTTACATGTTAAACTAAAAATGCATTTTAATTAAATAAAATGTGTGCATATCATGAGTTCTGTAGCTTCATTGCAGAAATTGCACTGGTGCAAGTGCAAAGGTGCACATTATTGGCACTATGTCAAAGTTTGACCTATTTTTAAAAACACTGGGACGCATTTGAAAATGATAGCACCATGACAAGTTCAGTTTGGTATGGTATAAGCACCAGGGCAAACATTTCCCTAATGCAAAAAGATCCATTTTTGATGCATTTTTGTACTAGTGCAAAGTGTGCTGTAGTGCTAATACCATACGTAGCACTAAGGCATATTTTGCACTGTTGCAAAAACGCAGTGACAATGTATCTTTTTGCATTACCGCAATTTTAGTCCTAATGCTTGTAACATGGTTAGCTGCATTTGTCATGGTGCAATGATTTTCAAATATGTTCCAGTGTGTTTAGGAATAGGGCACTGGTGCAAAGTTTCTGTAATCTAGCCCCTGGTGTGTAGAATCCAATTTCTGATTTAAAAATAAAAATGCACTCCAGATTACTCAAATCTTTCACCTTTCATAAATTGTTTTCAAAGATTGTATGCCTTCCTCCATAAATAAATCCTCTCCTTGGAGGAGCCCTTTTGGTCCCTAAAGTCATAGGTTATCCCAGTGTCAGGGCAGAATTCCATTTTTGGGGTTCTCGTGTCCCTTTTAACCAAACCCCTCAACATTTTGCTTTTTCTCTCCTTTCTTTCGTCATGTATGCTTTATTGTCTTTTGTGAAAGGGGACTGCTGCTGAAGTGACAATGCGTATGGCTTCTAGGGCAGAGGTGCCTTTTAAATACCCCATTGTGCTCCCATGGGGGCTTTGTCAATCTAAGGTGTGCTGTAGTGTGGGCTGGTGCTGGCTGTAACTTAGGTTTTGCTACACCTTGCTTGTATGCCTTGTTACCGCGTTAGTAGCCCATATGGATGCCATTGTATTGGTATTTGTTTGCTTGCTTATATAGTGTTTTGCTAAAGTCCTGATCATAATTACATAAAAGGACGACACAATAAAGAAAATGGTAGAATAATGAACCAAAATTGTAGACAAAGCAAAGGAGAGCAAATGAACGCACGGACGAGAAAGCGACTTAGTACCAGGTAGGCAGTGAGAGTTTATTGCAATACATTGGAGCCAAAAGAGCAAACAAATGAAGATGAGATTGAGCACAATGGGGCGGGAGCGGAGACCAGGAAAGGAAAGTGAGATTGAGTAAAAATGAGATTGAGCACAAGGGTCAGGGGGCCAGGAAAGGAAAGTGAGATTGAGTGAAGATGAGATTGAGCACATAGGAATGGGGGCTGGGAAAGGAAAGCGAGATTGGGTGAGATTGAGTGAAGATGAGTTTGAGCACAAGGGGACGGGCCAGGAAAGCAAAGCGAGATTGGGTGAATATGAGATTGAGCACAAGGGGACGGGGCCAGGAAAGGAAAGTGAGATTGGGTGAATATGAGATTGAGCACAAGGGGACGGGGCCAGGAAAGGAAAGTGAGATTGGGTGAAGATGAGATTGAGCACAAGGGGGCGGGGCCAGGAAAGCAAAGCGAGATTGGGTAAAGATGAGATTGCGCACAAGGGGACGGGGCCCAGGAAAGCAAAGCGAGATTGGGTGAATATGAGATTGAGCACAAGGGGACGGGGCCAGGAAAGGAAAGTGAGATTGGGTGAAGATGAGATTGAGCACAAGGGGACGGGGGCCTGGAAAGGAAAGCGAGATTGGGTGAAGATGAGATTGAGCACAAGGGGATGGGGGCCGGGAAAGGAACGTGAAATTGGGTGAAGATGATATTGAGCACAAGGGAACAGGGCCAGGAAAGGAAAGCAAGATTGGGTGAAGATGAGATTGAGCACAAAGGGACAGGGGCCGGGAAAGGAACGTGAAATTGGGTGAAGATGATATTGAGCACAAGGTGATGGGGGCCGGGAAAGGAACGTGAAATTGGGTGAGGATGATATTGAGCACAAGGGGACGGGCCAGGAAAGGAAAGCAAGATTGGGTGAAGATGAGATTGAGCACAAAGGGACAGGGGCCGGGAAAGGAACGTGAAATTGGGTAAAGATGATATTGAGCACAAGGGGACGGGCCAGGAAAGGAAAGCGAGATTGGGTGAAGAAGAGATTGAGCACAAGGGGGCGGGAGCCAGGAAAAAAAGCGAGATTGGGTGAAGATGAGATTAAGCACAAGGGGACGGCGGTCAGGAAAGGAACGTGAGATTGGGTGAAGATGTGATTGAGCAAAAGGTGATGGGGGCCAGGAAAGGAACGTGAGATTGGGTGAAGATGATTTTGAGCACAAGGGGATGGGGGCAAGGAAAGTGAGATTCAGTTTGAAAGAGCGCAGATGTTGATAGGAGTTAACAGTAGAAAGATACGATGGAGCAAGGCCATGCAGACACTTCAAAAGAATACATACAAAATGGAAAAGAAGACATAATTAAAAAGATACCCAAAGGAGAGATTGTGTTGTGCTAATGAACCATTTTTCAAAGTACCTATACATAGCTATTCTATCTTTGGTAATTTCTTTATCTCTGGGAACCATGAGGCAGGCATAACATGGTTGCTGTGCTGACATGTGCTCACTCTGAAAACCACCCCGCACCCCCATTGTGGTTAAGACTGGGTTAGCCCTGTTTCCATCCCCAGACATCCACAATACACATACTGTGTTGGTGGCGCAGGGTGTATGGTGGTTTTTACAGCCAGGCTGATTGGCTCTGAACTGAGTGTGACTTCTGAGCTAGCTTTGGCCAGACTCGGATTGAAGGGCCCGTCACTGGGATGCCCTGTTATTATTCTCGGCTCATTCTGGATCTCGAGCAAGACTGCTGCTGGGGGATGGGCTGCTGCTAAGAGACATGTTCCTGCCATACTGGGAGGGCCTTGCTCCCTTCTTTATTAAGACGAGAAAAGAATCAGGGAAAGCAATGATTATACTGCAGGTATACATTGATCCGTGATGTACAAACATTTGTGTGAAGACTTTTACATTGACAAGACAACAACAACAAAAAAATCTCTCCACCTGTACCTCACTCCACGACTTCACAATACCTGCAAAGGTAATTTATATGTCAAACATATGTCCTGATCAAAAGCTAGTCTTTCCATATGACGTAAAGCCCTAAGACCCTCTCTCAGTAGAAAACCACATCTACACCTACACGTCTGCTCGTCCTGAAAACCTCCGAAAAGTGTCGCCTTTCACGTGCGCAGTGTATACAAATGACATATGCAAAGAAAGCACCATAGCTCACTGCACTTATCATTCAATAATAATCTTTCCTGTAATAATGAAATGTGGATAAAGTGAATGGTAACAAGCGCAATGCAATTTTTTATTTAAAATATATGAACCCAACAATTGTGGAACACCAATTATCCTTAATTTTTACTGATCACCAGCAACAATGTTCTATCCTATTATGACAGCGATGATATTTTATAATGAGAAGTAAATGTGAGTATGGGGTGTTGCCGCTTCTTGACGTCACATCCGGTGGTCACTGGGGAGCATGATGACTGGAAAACCTTAGCCACTTAGAGGTAAGTGCAAACACATGCTTGGTTGTGGGGAAAAAAAGACTCACACGTCCTTCTGTGATTTCATACAGGAATCTGGGGACTAGGAGGAACTTCTAATTCCTTTGTTATGACAGTTTGCAATGTGTAACTAACTTCTGAGCCAACAAAAAACTTCACGGTACACTGTACAGCATTCAATATTAAACTTCCATCTCTTCACACGGTTGCAAGAGTTCTTCCGAACAATGGGTCTGGTTTTTGGAAAATACGCAGCTTACCCAATTCGCAAAGGTTGAGGGGTGGTGGGGAGGGGGCTGTACGCATGAACAGAGGATCCCCTGTCCAGTCCCCTTGCATAAAATCATGAAAGTCTTCAGTGTGCTTCATACACTAATGCATGAAAGGCACCCAGTAGACAGGCGCACGGTGGGAGCACATTTCACAGTTGTGGGCTATAAAAGAAAAAAACACATTTCCATCCCTTTTCAAGGAATAGAGATGGAAGCGAGACAGCAGCAGTGCCTGTAGCTGCAAAGAAAAACTAAATTCAAAAAGGGGTCAGACAATGCATTCTCATCTACTGCCTATATGCCTGTGCTTGATCTCAATAGGCCCACAGGATGCACCTGGGCCTGCGGGGGGAGTCGAGGGACAGGAGGAAGGCGGTATGTGGGCTAGCTGGGGGAGGAACATTTAGAAGCACGTATGGAGCATGAGTGAATACTGTGGAAAAAGATAGCAAAAAGGAGAAAGGAAAGACGTATACAATGGATGCCACAATCAATTGTCAAATTCATGAGCTCCTGTGTAACAAACTAAAAACCACACATTTTGCAAAAACAAATGTCATCATGAAACACATTTATTATATATAAAAACATCAGACCAGTAGCCATCACAAGAAAGAGTCTGAGTTGCCCACCTCCCATTGCCACCACTGCAAGGACACTGCAAGGGGTCTCTGCCTACCTGCCTATACCACTGTCGGATTGTGACTCTGTTCCCCCACCTCCATAACCACATTTCCAAACCTCTTTCTCTGTTTGAACATCTTCCAAGCACTGTCAGCATGTCTCACCCATCCAAAGTATACAACACTCCCACCATGTGCCTATGTTTGTTCATCTGCCATCACTGCTGATACCCGCCCATCCCCCCACAGCTCCTACCATTACAAGACTGTGGGGGTCATTACGATGTAGGAGATAACCATGCCGCAATTAGCGGCATGGCTACCCCCTTACTGGTTACCGGGTCCGGGTTCATTGAATGAGGAATTACCGGGCCATGCTGACCTTGGAGGGCCCGGTAATTCCTCATTCAAGGAACCCATCACCATTCCCATTCGATCCCACCATAGGGCTCAAAGGGAATCGGGAGGGTGCTAATGATGGGCCTGTTAATAACGGGCCCGTTGTTAGCACCCTGGTCTGCTCGCGGGACCCGCTAATGGTGCCTGGTAAAAACATGTGTCCTTAGCGGGTTCCCGCGAGCAGACTCGTAATGGGGGGGTAAGGGGTTGACGGCTTCGGCACCTTTACCGGTGCTGTTAACCCCTTACCGCCTCACTTGTAATGACCCCCTGTGTCTTTCTTCCCGCTTTCCTTAAACCATACTGCCAGGATGTCTCTGTTCCCCACCACTGACCATCACTTCAAGCATGTTCAGTGTTTCCTACTGCAGAGCACTCAAGTTTCCCATAGCCATGCACAGGAAATTCATCCTGTCCTGTTTTTTCTTGGAATTCTGGGACTAAATTTCAAACGGGAAAACAAAATAAAACGATAAATCCCAGCAACCCACGACAAAAAACAGGAAGGGGTGGCCTTCTCACGTAAGGCCACGGGAAACTTGAGAGTCCTGCCGACCGCCCTCCACCACAGTAGTGGAAGCATGATGCATCTATGTTCTCCTACCTCTCCAAAAGAAGAAACACTAGCCTATTTTTACTAGTTTCCTCAATGGACAACTGCAAGCATGTGCCTGTATCTCCACCCTCCAATTACAAGTTCAAACATATGTCTGTGAGACCCAGAACTCACCACAGCAAGCAGGTACTGGGGTTCCAAATCCGTCACTCCCATTGCTAACATGTTCATATTGTCCAGGCCATGGAACTGATTGAATGGATCCTATACATGTTCCACCTTTATCCATAAGGGATGCCAGTCTATTGGTCCCAGGCCAGTCTGTCCGTCTTCCATCACGTGGGTTCTGTGGGGCTCATCTTCATCTCAGGTCGAAGGTCAGAATTGCACTCATACTGTGCACTTTGCAGACCTTAAAATAGACAGGAATGAGGTTCTGGGTCACTCTAACCTTCAAACATACATTTCACTCAATCCCATCCGCGCTATCCACTGCAAAATCTTCACCCTAGTTTTGAACTATAATTTATCCCTCCCAGCACCTCACAATACAAATCACACGATTGTCACTTCATTGATGCGCCCTGTCCGTCCTCTTTGAACATCTCAGGACTTGTTACTTTGGGGTTGGTGGTCAAAGGACACCTGGTGCCATGGAATTCAAAGGTCTTAAGTTTTAGTCAGTTATATGGGCTATAACTCATGGTCGTCCGGGGATAGGCCGTGCAATGCTTTAGCCAGTGTGAGATAAAATACCCACCAGGCGCTGGTCTGTGATCGCGGCCTTGTAGGGCACATTCCTCTCAAACATCTTTGCAACACTCTTAGAACAATTAATGGGCGTTGTGGCGGTTGGGGCTGTGGGCTATCCTCATGGGAGCTTAGGCACGGCTGGGGATTTCTCTGGTCTTGCAAATTTGGGCCTAGTGCATCCAATGCTGCATTTACCATGCAGACCTTGCTTTCTACCTATGGCTACTAATATCTACGCAAAATAGCAATGCTTCTCGCGCCTTATGTTGTACTATATGGATAAACTATATTTCATTATATTGGAGTAGGGTCCTGTTAAACTGGGAGGTAATTCCCTCACTGTCCCCCCTACCCTTTGGCCTATCATAGTGCTTCAAATGCATGTCACCTCACTCTAAAGTGCCTAGTGGGGGTGGGACAGGGCTGCCCCCTTCCCAACAGGTGCCACTGGAGATGAGCAAGAGGAAATATAAGTGAGAAAGTTTGAGCGTGAGAGGGTAAGAAATAAATCAAGTGTGTGAGAGGAATGATGAGAGGGGTAGAGATTGAGGTTGGGTAGGTAGAGTGTGGCGTTGAGGTGGGTGAGTGGGTTGTAGAGAGAGTTTGTTGGGTGGTGGTAGAGAGAGTGGGGGTAGGTTGGGCGGGTGAGAGTAGAGAGAGTTGATGACTGTAAGTGATTTCAATCCGGCACTTCACCTAAGTCAATTCCTAGCATGTAATGCGCAACTGAAACCCTTATTTATTTACTTGTGTCTAAAAGGTATTTTATTCTGAACGATGTACCACTTATATCATGCCCCTCTCTTTGAACCCCCCCTGTAACACTAAACCAGGAATCAGGCTGGTTTGCAAAGTTAAATATGTATTTAAGTATTTTCACAATATAATCACACTATTTCTAATGGGAATACAATAATCTCCAATGGGGTGAAGTCACACTAAACAATCTCTTTAATCATAAGGAATACTAATGACCAAAAACAAATGCAGCACAGGAATAATCATTTTGGGTGTATATTCAAATCAAATAGCAGTGTGGTTACTAGTTCCCCCTGCAGACCCCTCAACCCCCCAATATGCAATGTAGAGATATAGGAGGAGAGAAAACAGGCTTCAGGAATGCAGAATTCAAGCAAATATATCAATCCCAATTTCCCCCCAGCAAACACAAGAGAGAAACAGAACTAATTGGAAAACTGTCAAAATGATCTTAAAGTTGGCTTTGAATGGAAGAGGTAAAACACTAAATATGGGCTAAATCACTGAAATTGTTGAAATTCTAGTGGGAGCCACTTTATATGGTTGCCAGCAAACACTAGCAATGATTTGAGAGTAATAAGCAATGGGAAAACTTAATTTTGAGTTTAGGTGCAATGAAAAGCTATTTTACACGTTATAGATTTTGGCAAAACGAAAAGTTTGCGTCAAACCTTTCCGTTTGCGGTAATCATGATCGCGGCAGAACTATAAGGTTCTATGGAAAGCATAGACTCTTAGCTACAAGCAGACACTTAAATTTAATTTCTAGCATGAACATTAAAGAAGTTATGGATGTTTTCGTGGAGGTCATTTCTTTATCAGATAGAGGCAAATTGTAAAACAAGGATGCGCTTTTAAAAAGCCAAACAGGATTTCTTTACACTAGGGATGGACTATGAAGAAACAAACTACACGACAGCACAGCCACCAGCCCAGGACGTCTCTGGATCAGGTTTTTGCCTGCCGAGACGCTCACCTTCTTCAGAAAAATATATATCAGCGCAAAGATCAGTTTAACACTACTAGTACAGAAGAAATAATAGGGATGAGGTAGAGAGTTCAGGCAGTTAAAAATATTCCAACAATGCAGTTCTGGATATAATAGAGGATGGGTTTGGATAGGGATGACTATGGACAGTACATAAGCTAGTGACAGTCCTATACTAAGGATACTCACTACATGGGTTTGAACAGAACCGTCAGGGATTCAAGTCAGTCAAGATTTCTGGACAGGATTTCTGCAGGGCACACCGGACTGGACAACAAGGCGCTCTGGTCGGCAATCAGCAAGGCGCTCTGGTTCACAACTATCTGGTAACAGCACGGCTCTACTGGGTTCGGTCTTTGGATTCTGGCAATAATTCTTATCAGGGAAGCAGTACTGCACAGCCAGGCTGTTCTTTGGTTCCCCTTAGATGTCTGGGGTATATTCTGGTTTCTGGAATTTTAAGGCCAAGCTGAGAATGGTTCAGCTTTAAAATGGGCGTTTCTGCTTGCCATGTTCCTGGAGTCTGTAGTCTGGAGATTGTGGCAGAAGCAGCAAGAAGGAAAGTATATCCCCACTTATTTTCCTTCTTGCTGCTTCTGCCACAATCTCCGCCCACTTCCTTCTAGCAGAGGCCCCTCACAAAACTTGCAATTTTAAAACAAACATCTAGAACACTGATTCCAGGCACTAAACCATGAAGTTTAAATAGTTGCAACCTAGGTTACTCTTGATAACAGGTCACTTACATTTTAGACATAAGATCTTAATGGTACAGGTTTACAGTTTTAAAACAAGCTTTTGAAATAGTCCTTCAGGCAGCCGCTGGTACTGTGCCCAGATTTTGATAGCTTTCACAGGCAGGCAAGCCGGCTGTGGATGTTTTTGTGACCAGTTCAGCTTTCCAGGATATTGCAATTCCACAATGCTTTCTTGACTTCAGTAAAATGTGACACCCCGCAAGAAGATTGGATGTTTGCGGGTGTTTACGACCAGCATTTCGTATTATCAGCAACCAAGAAAAGATTTTACTGCAAGATTTCGAATTTCTTTCAGCAAGCACTGCTTTCTTTTCATCTGTGCTCTATTTTTACATGTTGGGCAGCACAATGACATGTTTTAGAAGTGCGGTCTCCATTCCACCACTGACGACATGCATGGTAGATTTGGCAGCCATCTTTTTGTGCTTGGTAGAGTGCAATTTCGGCATGCATGGGGTTTCCGAGGCCATTTTGAGGATTCTGGTGCCACCAGCACACAGTGATGCCGCACGGCAGAGCAGAGTGGGTTAAAACATCCCACAAAGCGTTGGCTGGGGTAGAGAGAGTGGCAGAGTTTGGATGCGTAGAGAGAGTTGGGATGGGTTTGGTGGGGTAGAGAGAGTGGGGGTAGAGAGAGTGGAGGTAGCAAATGGGGGAAGAGAGAGTGGGAGTAGGATGGGTGGGGAAGAGAGTGAAGATAGGATGTGGGTAGAGAAAGTGACAGTAGGGTGGGTGGAGTACAGAGATTGGGGGTAGTGTGGGTGTGAAATTGGAGAAAGAATGGTATTAGGGTGGTTGGGGTAGGGAGAATGGGAGCAGCGTGATAATCGAACAGTAGGGAAAATATTCCTTATGCTAATGGTTACCCACAGAGGCTTGAGTGTCAGCGCTACCTCTGACAAGCCTTGTGATTGGTGCTAGATAACTGAAAATCCCCTTGCCTGTGTTACTTGGCAAATACAGTCAGTCTGGACTAAATTCGGGCAGGTGGCAAATGGTTCTTCTGACCAACCTTGTGAGTGGTGCTAGATGACTGAAAATCCCTTTGCCTATGTTACTTGGCAAATACGGTCAGTCTGGACTAACTCCAGGCAGGTGGAAACCCTATAGCTCTTAGCTGCTTGTAATCCATGTCTCCCAATGTGTCCTTTTCATGTGACCAAAAGTCCTTTATTCACCATTTTCATGTCATGCCTTCCACTCCTCTAATAATCGTTCATGCTGCACATGTTTATGCCTCCATCCATCCCTTCTAATGCACCTAATGCTCCCGTGCACCCAGAGCTGCTCTGATAATTCAATGTTGCATATGTATCATTATCCATCTTGCATATTTATCCTAGTAAAAATAAAGAGGAAACTGGGCTTCCGCAAAGTTACTTTCATGCCTTGGTTAGACCCCAAGGGAATTAATGGTTTGGGCAGCTCCCACCACAAAAAGCCATTGTACACAGCCAGAACTGTTTGCAATTAACTGCCTCATAAGAATGGTAAACAGTCACACAAGTCTGCAAATTGCAGAATGGGTGGAACCCCAGTACAAAGGGAAGTGAGAGGCTCGGCCAGCTGACTCTCTCAAATTATGTCAACTAGCCTGCACAATTTATTTATTTATTTTGTCATTTATATAGCGCACATAACCCAGAGGCATCTAGGCGCTTATTGCTTAAGAAGTTTCAGTGGTTACTTACAGAGGTCGAAAGTTACAGTCATTGCATGAATAGATTTCAGATAACATTACATGATTAGCGTGCAAGGATAATAGATACAGATTACAGAGTTGGCATACGTAGGTTACAGGTCACTAGCAGATGTAGTAGGTTACAGACATTGCATAATGTGTTCACATGAGTAATGGGTTGCAGAGTTTGCTTGCATTAGTTGCAGACAGGTTTACATAGGTTGCAGCCGTTAGTTACCTGTGGACAGCCAACCTTAAGTTAGTCATGTTCTTGGGCAAAGAGCCAGGTTTTGAGGCCTTTGCGGAAGGACCGAAGTGTTGGGTCTGTTCTCAAGGCCATGGGCATGGAGTTCCATTGTTTAGACTCAATCACCGGGAAGCTGGAGTCACCCGCTTTTTGTCATCTGGCAGCTTAGGTTGAGCGGGTGGGTCTATTGGACTGGGATTTAGAGATTTGTCCTGCTAGGTAAACTGGGGTGCTATTGGAGAGGGTTTTGTGCGTTAGTGAGAGGGTTTTGAATTTGATTCGATCTTGGACTGGTAGCCATTGGGATGTTTTGTCTGGCAGAGGAGATGTGTGCATTTTTGGGGATGTTGAGGGCAGCTCTGATAGCATTGTTTTGAACTATTTGTAGTTTGTTTATGTTTCAATGAATACATTGAAGCGCTCTGTCTCCCGCATTTAGGATTAATGGCCTGAAAGGTGTCAAAGTAAATTATGCTGTACAAAACACAACACATTTATAACATATCATACAACCTGAAGGCACTTGCAAATTCCTTTTGTGTGTTCTGGCTGCAATGTCTACTTTATTTCAATTTTCAACACCAAAGTGGCAGCCTTTGAACGGCACCTTCTGCTTTTCGATATTTGTGGTTTAAACAATGCTCAAGTGGGCAGTCTTGACGAGGGATTTCAGCCCACCTATCTGAAGTTGCACTTTCATCGACCTTTGCATTAATAATAATGAGTGATGTGCATGTGTGGCACATGTACATGTGCTAATCTGCACCATTAGCAGTGCAGTACACATTTTAGAACTACAAAATAAACAAGCTTAAATCTCTGCAAGTAAAAATGGCTGACAAATTTAGCACAAATACAAATGCCGGCAAAGAGTGCAAAAAGGGGTGTGGTTTGAGATGGAGATGGGCGTTAAAAGGGTGGGACACATAGCCAAACCACAAAAATCCATCCTTGTATGTCATCTGCACTGAAAATCATTAGCAACCATCATTCAAAGTCCCTATTTGAAGCTCTCATGTTAATGCTCTTATTTTCATGTCAATAGTTTTGGCTTAAAGGTATTGCTTTCAGCGCCGCCTAATTACCAAAAGAGAAAAAAGGGAGCACAAAAATGTGCCCGCAAGGTAATGCAGTTGTAATAACCAGCAACCAGATAATCTTACGAGCTACCAATTTTAAAATGGAGTGGACATGTAGATATGCAGCCTACATTTGCTGTACTTGTCCGTCTTTTGTTTTACAGATAATGTAAATCTGATCTTGAAACACTAAGTTATGGAGAAGAAGCGTGGTTCCAATAAGTCACCAGCATTGCCTGTGTCCCTCTTCCTCCTCCCACTACTTATGTGTGAGGTGAACCACTTTGCTTCCAGTAACCATTCTTCCATTTTTACCTTTGTTTTTGCATATGCTCCGCCCCTCCTCTGGGAGGATAGTATTCCAATTATCCCAGTATGCCACATCTCTTAAAATTCTTGCTTTTGGTAGGAACCTGTGGAGGCGGTTTGACCTCATTCTGCAACATTATCTCCTCCTTGTTACGCTTGGAGGGGCACTGCATGACTTTCATCCCTCTGGCTATTGCCTTCACCCAGATTGTCAAAATCTCAGAGGACAGAGCATTCTAAAGTACTCTCTGTGTTTAGGTTCTGCTGATTGAGTGAGATAGCAACCCATATTTATTAGTGCATTGCACCTGTAGACGCAGAGAGCAGAGTCAACACCCCTGGCATATTAGAGAGAGCATTGTTGTGCCATAGGAGCCTTGTGGCATCCGCGGAGGTGATAAGGATAAGACTGCAAACAAGTCAGGTCGTCAAAGCAATGCCGGAACAGCATGTTCCATATTGGTAAATTTGTCCACAGGGCTTTGGCAGGCTTTAGTATGTATTTGAGGAGCTCTGGAACAGGCTGACAATTGATCAGTGGCTAGCACATTGGAGCTCATAATGTGGAAATATGCTCCAAAGATGAGACATTTGAATACAGGAGCCCTGTCTGCCACATCTCCTGAAATATGGAGGATATTGCTGAAGAAGACAATACTTAAGAAAGCAATCAAGAAGGAGGGGCTTAAGATGAAGAAGAGGCAGAAATCTCTTTTTTCTTTTTCATTGATCTCCAGTTCTTCCTTCTCTTCATCTGATTATTCCCAGGAGTCTTTCTTTTTCCTTGGAAGGTGTGCAAAATGGAACATATTAGGATAAAGAGACTGTTGCCTCAGCCATAGTACAAATGGGGAATTTTATGGGATAGACGCCAAAACACTTGTGTACATGGGAATTATAAATACCATATCATATCATATCATATCATTCTAAGTTCAAGTGTACTCTGAAGTCTTGACTACCTCTTCACCCGCAGGTAAAGGAGGAACTTTTGAGAGAAAGTACGGAGCCAGAAAAGGTGGCTGTTTGACCAAACTCTAACTCTATCTGTTTTCAGGGGGTGAAAAGTCTCTTCCACAGTCCCTTTGGGTGAATTCAATCCTGTCCAGCTTGGTGGGCAGATTGTCCAAGGCCCGGAAAGAAGCCATCAGGGATGAAACAGATAAAAATGGGATGGGGCCCTGAAGATGGTTTATGGAGAATCTCACCTAGCCTTTTGAACATCATCTCACACATCATATATGGCAGAGACAGCCCTCTGTGGGTCTTAAGATGTTGTCAAAGGCTTTGTAGAGTGGGACTGTCCACACTCCAGTACTACACAATAGCAAGACACAAATCACATTCATGGCAGATCTTGCCTATGATGTGGTCAAGGGATATGCAATGGCCATAGGGTCCTTTGTTGAAGGGTGGAAGCTGTTATACATTTATAATTGGTGTACAGGCTCCTATCAAAAGCTTCCACCATGGGTATCTTTTGAGGGCCAGATGTTGTTTGGTGACACATTGGAGGACAAGGTTCACCTAGTTTTCAAAGCAGACATGCATGCTATAAAGGTGAGCATTAAAGGCACTAAGAGAGGTGTTTGGAACACAAAGGCATCACACCTCCAATAGGAGAGCTTTTGCAGCAGCCTTTCAAGCCTTGAACTTCTTCTCTCCAATTCTTCAAAGAATGTGCAGATTTGTTGTGACAAGCAAGATATTATGGCCTTGGAAAATAATGTTCCTGATCCTGTTCAGTTTCTGCAGTAGGATCTCTATTTAGGATTGGCAGTGTCTACGTTGTGAGTGCAGTGGTTGGCAATCACATCATTCATGGACCGCTGGGAAGACACAGCAGATGGACATCTGGATTCTCATCTTCTCAAGAGCTTTTCTTCTCTCTAGGCTGGTGGCAGCATCTGGGCTCCCACCATAAGACCTCCCTTTGATCGTGATGGCTGTGCAGATTGCTCTCTTTGAGCTTATTGAGAGAATTTCCTTGACATTCTTGACTCTTAAATCAGTCTTTTTGGTGGCCATGACCTCTGCTAGAAGTCTAGATGAAATTTGGGCATTAGTGTGCAAGTCTCCCTATCTGATTATTCATGAAGATGCTCTTTTTCTTCAATATGTCATAGCTTTCCTTCCCAAAGTAATCTCCAAATGTCATTTGTGGCAAGATATCATTCTTCCCTCCTTCTTTCCAAAACCTGTCTCTTCGGATGTGGTTGCATGAAACTATTTGGATATGACGAGGGTGATACTGATGTATCTTGAGAAAGCAGCAGCTGTTAGAAGATTTGACAATTTATTCGTGACATTTGGGGGATAACATCTGGGTAGTAAGGCGGCAGTACAGACTATTAGCAGATGGATTAGAGACACGATGATCATGGTCTATTTATTGGTGGAGACTCCTTTGATCCAGGGAATATCAATCAAGGCAATGTCTGCCTCATGAACTGAGGCGAGCGGGTATCCATCCAAGACATTTTCAGGGTAGGTACTTGGGCAAATCCAAACCCCCTTATTAAACACTATGAGGTGCATTTGCACAATCAAAACTCTGGTTAGTTTGCTGTTCTGGTATTGAGTGTGGTAAAGCATTGAACATGTTTCTTAATGTCGGCTGAATAAATTGGTGTTGGGTGGTGAGTATGTGTATGGGTCTGTGGGTTTCGTTTGGTCAATCCATTCAGAAGTTGGTATATCTCAGACATAATTACTGGGACTAGGAAGAGGGCTGCAGAGGTAATTATCGGATTACTTAATCATCTTCATTAAACCTAGTCATGTTATTCCTAGTCACTCTGCTTTCGCGCCCCATCCTATAAGCTTTCCATAGGTATTTCACTGTTTTTAATTCCATGCATTATAATATTAGAAACCTCAATAATATTTGTTATACTGACCTTAGAATAATGAACAGTAGACCTAGGCATCCCTGAAATCTAAATGACTCTGTGGGTCTGAGATGAAATGTTACTATTACCCACCCAATCTCTATTACATTTATCAACTTTAAAAGGATGAAAGGCTGAGGATTTCTTACTCAGATTCAATCCTGGGACATGCAGGTTACACATAAATGTCTGCAGTAGGAGCATAAACGTACTGACCAATATTGCAACAGCATTTCATGTGCTGTCCTATTTATAAAACATCCCTGGATGCAAAGGTCACTGTTCCCTCTAGCAGTGTACCTATCCAGCCTTAATTCTCTGTCCCCTTCTCCCGTTAACCTTTCTCTCCCATTCTGCTGACATTCTGCCCATGTTTTGCTCACAAGAATCAGCCTGAATCTGCACAAACTACTTCCAAATAGATGTATGGTTCTTAAAGGAGATTCAGGCAGTTTCGTCATTGAACTAATTGCGATCATGATGATCGGGACACAATTAAGGGCAAGCATTGTTGTCCAGATTCACAAACTATTTTCCTGTGAGCACTTGCCAACTGTGCATGCAGGTAGGGAAAATTGCTGCATTCTTTTTATTTCACTTTCTTTATTCAGTTTTCCCATTACACAAAAAGAGGTACTGTACAATACAATCCCATGGAGTCATCACGGTTTTCCCATCGGTGACCTCCTCCTATGGGGCCAAGGGCGTGCAGCCAATATATCTGATCCTGACCCTGGAGACAGCTGGAGAGATGCAGAGAGAGAAGACTTAGGCTAATTAGCCTTTGGTGTGTGCCTCACAACCTATTATCCACTAAGGGTTTGTTAACTTAATTATGAAGGTAATTCAATCTTATGTTGACTCTTGTTTTCCTCATAAAGATTCACTGCTTCAAGTATAAAGATATATAGGTTTCATTTCATGAGTATGAAATTAATTGCAAATGCGAGTCATGGCCTATGCATTTCAGACTCAGCAGTCCTTCGTCAGGGCCTCTTATTCTCGCCTGATCAAGATTCAGCATTAATTATGCAGACATTCAGAATCATAATGGTGTCGTCCATTGGTAACATGTTGAGAAGTACAGATGAGGCGAATGTAGTGTTCACTAAGGTATACATTACATCCCAAAATGACAGACCATAATTATGTATGTTAATTCAGGTTGGCATTCCAATAGTTTGTGTCAAAACACATTATTTAACTCACATGGACTCTATGTTCAGGTAATCCATGACCGTAATGTGGACACCCCATAAGACATACAAATACATATGAAAGTATCTGTTTGCTCCTTCATTAATCATTAACATTGCTTTGATCAAAAACAATTATGCCTTGTGCTTATGGTTGAAGTTGTAGCATGTGGTATTGTAAACACATTGGTTCTAGGTCATTTGGTCAAATATAAATGGTCGACAGGACAAATGGTCGACACCAAAAGGTCGACAGATGAAATGGTTGAATTTTTTTTTCACATTTTTTTTTGGGGGGGGGTCTTACCCTAACACCACTTTTTTTCCCTAAATGAAAACCTAAAAAGTATATATATAAATAAAAAAAAATTCGACCATTTCACCTGTCGACCAAATTGTGTCGACCATTTGTCTGTCGACCATCTGTCTGCCGACCATTTGACTAGACACCAACACATTCCATTTGTATTCCCCCAACTTGGTTCCACATGCGTGTCCATCACCCCTAGGTGTGTTGTGACAAAATAGTTAATGTATATCTGGGTTACTGATCACTAGATTGTTAGTTATTGTTATATAACCGTAAATACGGGTGTATTGTCTTCTGTACAATTAATTTCTCCGGTTCCGGAAGCACCTCAAAACCTTCCTCTTTGCCTCCACTTTCTCTCCCCCTCTCCTCTGTTAATATTACTGAAATTGCACTGAATCTGCAACAGGGCCACTCACCTACCCGGGTCCATGGCCCTGCCACTCTCCCCTGCACTGCCTACCTGGCAACCCCTGCACTGTGGGACTGTCTCTTTATCCCTACAGCCCCTCGTCCCAGCACTTGTCTGCACTTATCTTGCACTTGCCACCAGCTGGCCCTTATTATTTATCTTGTTCTACTAAATCTGTACTGCACTTCTCCTCTCCCTTTCCCCCTTGCACTTTTCCCTTCCCCCCCACCCTGCACCTGCGCGATCTGAATGACACCTGGCCTAGTAGGATCGTTTGTCTGTCTCCCCTTGTTCCCCCCCCTGCCTCGTCGCGCCTTGAAACACTTTTGTATAGGTGCGTTATAAATGCCATATCATATCATATCTATCTCATGTGCAGGCTTAAACAATGCAACTAATAGCTCTCAACTGGGGTGCCACCATGGGTTAAAGCTGTATGTGTAAAATAAGAGAAGTGCTGATCAGGTAACGTTGGAACTGACCTGTTTCTATGCGGTCATTTTGTATTACACTGACTGCTTGTGTGCATGTTTCTGTGGAATTGCGTATGTGTTAGTAAGCTTTGATTCGTACTTATGATTCGTACTCCGTGTGCGTTCGCTCTCTATTCTAAACATACCTCTCGTGTGTGAGAGCGGACTGATCACGTACAGCGGCAGAACAGCAGGATGAAGCTGATTGTCATGGCTTGTTACTATATCTCAACTACGTTGCTATAGGAATCATTATGCAGTCTGCCTGACAAGATGGATGTATGTATGGGACATGGGTGGCCATCTTGGTCAGGGTACCACCTCCATACACAACTCTGTGTGTACTCTGTTCCACTGCTTATTTAATGCAGAACAAGCCCAATTAATATGAAAAGAATTATCAGAAGAAACTGGTCATGTTTTATTGTTCGTGCATCTGTGTGAGTTGTCATCTCTGAGAGCTGCTGTGGCCATTCTGACCTTGGAGGGCCCGGTAATTCTTCATTCAAGGAACCCATCCCCATTCCCATTCGAGCCCCCATAGGGTTCAATGGGAATGGGGAGGGTGCCAACAACGGGCCCATTGTTAGCACCCGGGTCTGCTCGCGGGACCCGCTAAGGGCACCTGATAAAACCAGGCGTCCTTATCAGGTTCCTGCCAGCAGACTTGTAATGGGGCGGTAAGGGGTTGACCGCTCCGGCACCCTTACCGGAGCCATTAACCCCTTACCGCCTCACTCGTAATGACCCCCAATGTCTCCTTATGTTCATGCCATATATCGAAGATGTAGTCAATGTATCTCACCCATGTTTTGATGAAGTCCTTCTATTGTTGGTTCTCCAAAATGTGGGATTTTTCAAATTGATGCATAAAGCAATTAGCATAAGAAGGTGTCACTGTGGCTCCCATGGTCGTTCCTGATGTCTGTAGGTAGAATTCATTTTCATGTTTAAAATAGGAGTTAATGGACATAAATGTCAGCAGTGTCATGATAAACTCTTCTGCTTCTCCAATTGCACCTTTTTGAAGTGGCAACCATTCTTCTGCTTCTTGCCCTTGGTCATGCCGTATGCTGGTATATAAGCTGCTTATGTAAGTGACTCTGCTGGTCTGATATGACATTTTACAATAACCCACCCAAACTGTATTACATTTATCAACTTTAAAAGGATGAAATGCTGAGAATTTCTTATGCAGATTCAATCTTGGGACTGTTACGCTCACCTGGTCTCTGCGGAGGCATTGGGGCACGGTTGCAGCCCTCCTGGAGGTGAGGTTGCTCGGGTCCGACTTCACCCCCTGCGCTTATGTGGTGACTGGTGGTATTTATTTAGTTTTATTTATTTTATTTATTACATTTGTTACTCGCCCAGACCCGAGGGTATCACGGCGAAAATACAGATGAGTTGTCGCATTTTTATACAGTGTTGCAGTTACAGTCATATAAAACGTTTTTAAACTTAGGTTACAAAAAACATGTAGTCAAATTACTTATAACAAGTTACACTTAGTCAGATATGCACTCGCAATTTGTTTCAGCACTACTTGCAGTTCAGAAGGTGACCCCTAGCTGTATATGGGAGAGGAGGACTCAAGCAGTTAATATTTGTTGAATAACCAAGTTTTCAGTGCTTTTTTGAATCTTAGTAGGGAGTCCTCATTTTTTTAATGCTAAGGGGTAGTGCATTCCAGTGCGATGGGGCTAGGACTTTGAAGCTACTTCCTTCTGGTCTGCTGTATTTGTATTGAGGAACTTCTAAGAGGGCCAGTTTGTTGGATCTCAGTGTCCTACAGGAGATTTTTTTCTTAATGGATTTGTTGAGATAGCTAGGTGCTTTGTTGGTGATACATTTATAGACGATACTAAGGGTTTTGAAGATGATTCTTGCTTCAATTGGCAGCCATTGGTTTTCTCTTCTAATGCTGGATATGTGTTCGGATTTCTTTATACCTAGAGCCGCTCTAAGGCCTTTGTTCTGAAATAATTGGATTTTGTATAAATTGGTTTTGGAGGTTCCTAGGAAGAGGATGTTACAATAATCCAGTTTTGTTCAAATCAGAGCTCTGTCCCCAGTGATACAATTTGAGGGGGTAAGAAATTGGCGGGTGAGTGCAATAAGTTTTGCTGTATAGGCTGTGGATGAGGAGAGGGCTGCTATTTGTTTGTACATAGTGAGGTTGGCATCTATGTAGACACCAAGCGTTTTGACTTGTTTGAGTACTGAGATCAGTGTACCCGTCAATGTTAATGTGAGAGTAGTCCGGGTGGCGGGTGCTTATTCTTTTTTGGGTGCCCACAATGAGGACTTCCGTTTTCTCATCGTTAAGGCAGAGGCTGTTGAGGGCCATCCAATTTTGGATTATAGATTATACTTTGTTGATGGTGACGGTGTCTTGGGTGTAGTCGCCTGTAATGGGAATGAGGATCTGGGTGTCATCTGCAAAGTTGGTGTAGATGACACCAATATCGTCTAGGGCCGAGAATAGGAGTTTAGTATATGCATTGTAGAGGGTGGGGGAGAGGCAGGATCTCTGGGGGACTCCTATGGGTACTATTATGGGGACAGCTGCAACATTTCCGATGGAAACTCTGGATGTACGGTCCATTAGAAAGGATTTGATCCATTGTGTGGCATTGCTGAAGAAATTAACATCTTTTTTTAGAGTGTCACATAGTTTGTCATGGCCTACCAAGTATAATGCTGTTGATAGGTACAGTAGCAGTAGGGTGGCTAATTTGCCTGAATCTCTAATAGAGTCCAGTTGGATTTTCAGATCCAGGAGGGCTGCCTCGGTGCTGTGGTTGGGTCTAAAGCCTGATTGTCTGGCTCCTAGCAGGTTATTTTGTTTGAGGTGGGTTTGTATTTGGTTATAGGCTATTTTGTCGATGATTTAAGTAAGAATGGGACAGTCGTTATGGGCCGGTATTTCGTGGGCACTAGTTGATTTAGAGTGGGCTTTTTTAGTAGAGGGGTGACCCATGCCGCTTTAATGCTGACTGGGACCTGATTGGTGCAAAAAGAGGCGTTCACAAAGTTAGTGATTATAGGTGTGCGGATGGGGGCGCAGAGTTTAATTAGGTGTGCTGGAAAGTTAACTCCTTTGAAGTTGGAAGCTTTAAGTTTGGATATTGTATTAAATACTATATCCTGGGAGACTGGTGTGAAGTTGAAGGGGGGTGGTATTTTCTATATTCGTGGTGATTTGGTTAGCCGTGGAGTGTTTATCAGACAGGAGGTTTCTTTTGGAGATGATTTTGTTTTGTAGTAGCTTGATTTTTGATGCCAAGGCATCTTGGATGGTGGTGCACCAGTCTTTGCTTGGTTGAACTGGTTTGATTGTGGGGATTGTATTCTCCAACTCCTTGAGTATGGTAAATAACTCTTTGCTGTCGGAGGATGCATTACTGATTCTGGTATTAAAGGCAACTGCTTTATGGGCAATGATGGCTGATTTGTAGATTTTAATAGGTGATGTTGCTTGGGACTGCTCCTGCGTGGGAAGAGGGGGCATGATTATGCCAGCTTGCGCGCCTTATCCCTTTCCAGATCCCTTCCCCTAAACAATGGTTCCTGTCGGATGTGCTGTCCCTGGAAAGCTCAGCTGTATATTAGGTTTGGCGAGGACTCTGTCCTGCTGCTTCTGGCAGGGGCTTGTGTGATCTGGACCAAGTTCCTTCACTGGTCACTTGCACGTGGTAGTCCAGTCCTGCTGCGACTAAGTCACTATACTTCAGGTAAGTGTTCCTGTTTGCCTTTGTCTTTTCTCGTCTGTTTTTGTTGTATTGTAAAGTTTGTTGTCTTGTATTGCTGTCTGTTCCACTTTTGATGTTTGCTCTCTTGCTTTCTTCCCTTGCAGGTGATGTTGCCGGTGTAAAGACTGGAGGGGGTGCCTGTACGTCTGCTCTCTATATGGTAGAGGAGAGGCACAGAGGACCCCAGCCAAGATTGTCTATCATTGTGGTACCACAATTATTATCAGATATCATTAAAGTGCATCAACTATACTCTGGTCAAATGTCACACAGATCACTTAATAAAGGCAACCAACAATAGACATAGGAGGAAAGCATTTGGTTAGAACAATGGGCAGAATACTCGCCCCTACCCACTAGACACAGTTCTGTGTGGTGATCCCCCCACTTGGGCAACCTGTAAAGCAAAGATGTATCACAAGCCCAGTCCATATATTGTTCTATAAGTCTTATTTCCTTCTATAATGTTTCTACCTCCCCCCCATGTACCTAGTAGAGCAGAGTTCTTCGATGAGGCGTCGATGGATCCTTCTTAAGTGACTCCCTTTAAAGCAGGAGCCACAGATTGTCGAGAGGCATCGAAGAAGCTGAACTTGGCATCGACAGCATCGATGAAAGTTCGAAGGTGCTGAGACCATGGCGCCGATCCAGATGGTGCTCGTCGGCGATGTCCTGGATGAGGATGAGGTGTGCGGGGCACCTCGGCAATTGATAGTTCAGGACCACAAAGTGTTTCTGAAGAACTGTGGCCATACAAGGGCGTCGAGTCGTCGAAGTCTTTGTGGTCTTTGAGTGGCGGGAAACCCACCGGCAGATTCTCCTGTGCGCGTCGGCATCCTTGACTTTCTCCGGCGGGATACAGCAGTCTACGGTGTGGACAAGGGAGTCCTTCGATTCAACAGTCTTAGGCAAAGGAGAGGGCGGCTCCGGTCGTCATCGGCACAGCGTCAAGTGGTCCCCTCTTCTGGGCAACACAGCTTTGATGGGCCTCCAGTGGTTACAGCGAAACTACGAACCCTGGTTGACAGCAATGGACTTCGACGGCATCGATGTCCGGGTGCTTCACTTCGTTCTCCTCGGCGGTCCCCGTCTCCGGTCAGCAGCCTTTCGAGGGTCTGACTTAGAGGAAGCTTCGGCGAAGGTTAGCAGTACTCGATCGTCCCTCACAGCACGGGAAGAGGGCGCCTAGCCAGGTCCTCTCTCGGATCAGTCCTCGATGAACTCGACAGCTTTCGGATCGGGTCGAAGCAAATGCAGCAGCAGTTCTTCTTCTTCCGCTGGGCGTTGAGGATAAGCAGTTCCAGTTACTCTTCAAGTGTCAACTCAGCTTCTGAACAATTTCCAGTGGTGAGAGGTCCCCAGATATACTATTCTGTCTCTCATCAACACTGCTGGGTCACACTCAGCAGCCAATCATACAGAAGGGCATTCATGCAGTCAGTCAGCCAATCAGACATACAGTCCGTTCAGGCCATACTCGTCCCTCTCAGACACTCACAACAAGGAATGTGTATTGAGACAAGTACCCAGCCATTCAACACTACACACTGCATTCATGCCAGTTTTGGGCAGGGCTATCTCAGTCATTGTGTCAAACAACAGAAACCAGACAGCCACAACAAGAAGTGCATATTGGTCACACACTCCCTTCACCCAGGTCCGACCCACAGAGTGTACCCACAACATACAGTCACTGGGAAGGCTGCAACCAGTCTGGCCTGGGCTTCACAACAACACCAGATACGGAACTTTCACCCATCAGCCAGTCAGGGCAAGGGACAGAGACAGGGCTTCCCAGGACTTTGGGAAAATAAGATAGCAGGCAATAGAAAGCAAGAGGACACAGGGGCCATCTTGTTTCCTATCAGGAATCAACTGATTCCAATGGCAAGGCCTGGGAATCCCAAAATGGAGGATGCGCAGAGCATCTGACAAATTCAGCATGGAGCTGCCACCAGCCCATGCCTTGCTCTGTGGGCCACACACAGGTGCCCAAAAACATACACTACGGGCACAGAGTTGCACCCCCACCCATGGGTGCCATAAGGGTATCCCATGGATCTGTACACCAAACCAAAAACAGGAAGAGCTGCACTGCCAGGAGTCCCACATGGACTACTGGGCAGAAAATAATACAGAAGACAAATGAAAAAGGACTATAGGACAAGGACAGGGAGGCCCTGCCCCTCCAATGCATTTCCAGCATCACAGTCGCCCACCCCTAGACTGAGGTTAGGGTGCCTAATCCCCCACGGGATATACACCCTCATCCAGACAGTCAACATACCTTCTGGAAGGCCATCTGCATTATCATGACTTTTCCCTGGTTTATGCTCTATGGTGAAGTCTAGCCCTTGCAGGCTAATGGACCACCTGAGCAGTTTCGGGTTTTCACCCTTCATCTGCATGAGCCACTTCAGGGGCTTATGATCTGTTTGGACCTTGAAGGTAGACCCCGTAAGGTAGGGCCTAAAACGCCTAAGGCTCTAAACTATACTTAAACATTGCTTTTCAACAGTAGCCTACCTACGTTCTTTACCCTTGAGCTGTCTACTGATGAAGTTGATCAGATGTTCCCTCCCTTTGTCATCTAACTGGGACAAGACAGCTCTAATTCCGGTGTTGCAGGCATCCGTCTGGACGATAAAGGGTTTGCTGTAGTCAGGCGCACACAACACAGGTACCCTACACAAACTTTCTTTCAAGCCATCAAAGGCCCTCTGACAGTGTTCAGTCCAATTAACCTTCCTAGGCTGTTTGGGGGAAGTCAGAGCTGTCAGTGGTGCAGCTGTGGTTCCATAGTCTGCCATGAAATTGCGATAATACCCAGTGAGGCCCAAAAATGCTCTCACCTGGGTTTGAGTAGTGGGAGTCTAACAGTCATGTACATCCTGTACTTTACTGGGGAGGGGCTGGATTTGAACCCCTCCTACCTCATGACCAAGATATGTGAATTTCCCCTGAGCTATCTGGCACTTGGTGGCTTTGATAGTGAGGTTAGCCCTTTTCAAGGCCTGCAACACCTTATCCAGATGTGTCCAATGCTCTTCCCAGGTGGAACTGTAGACGGCAATGTCGTCTAAGTAGGCCACACAGAAGGCCTCCAGCCCACTGAGCGCATGACTGACCAATCTCTGGAAGGTAGCAGGGGCATTCTTCAACCCAAAAGGCATGACCCTAAACTGGTAGTGTCCCTCAGGTGTTGAGAACGCCGTCTTTTCCTTGGCATGGTCCATCAGAGCTATTTGCCAATAGCCTGAGGTAAGGTCAAAGGAGCCCACAAATTCAGCAGCACCTATGGTGTCCACGAGCTCATCAGCCCTGGGCAATGGGTGCGCATCAGTTTTGGTGATGGCGTTGACACCTCTGTAGTCCACGCAGAACCTCCAATCCTTGGTACCTGCCTGGGAACTTGCCTTGGGGACAAGGACCATGGGACTGGACCAGGGACTGGTTGAGGGTTCAATAACACCCAGATCCAACATCTTGGTGACCTCAGCCTGGATGTGGTTCTTAATGGTATCTGACATACGGTAGCACCTGCTTTTGACAGGCACACTGTCACCAGTGTCAATTTTGTGCCTACACCAAGATGTAAGGCCTGGTGTCAGTGAGAACAGAGAGGCATACTGCCAGAGCAAAGCCCTGCAGTCCTTCTGTTGCTCTGTCGTCAGATCGGGAGAGAGATGTACTCCCTCCCCTGAGCCATACTGAGGGTTGCTATGCAGCAAATCATGGAGGGGCTCACTCTCATCCTCTTCTTGCTCTGAAGCTAGCAAGAGACATGAGACTTCTGTTCGCCCGTGGAAAGGCTTGAGCCTGTTAAAATGGGATACCTGAGGGGCTACCTCAGGGACACCCATGTGAACCAGATAATTGACTTCACCCATCTTGGAGATGATCCTGAAGGGTCCGGTCCACTTGTCTGCCAAAGCTCTAGGCTTGGTAGGCTCCATCACAAGGATTTCCTGTCCCGGAGTCCAATCCACTTGCAAGGCTTTAAGGTCATGCCATCATTTATTCAATTCCTGGCTGGCCTTGAGATTCGCTGTTGCTTGACCCATCATAAGTGTCATCCTCTGTCTGAGGCCTAACACATAGTCCCCCACTTGCTTGGCAGGACCTGGAGGGGTGGCTCCAAACCTTCTCTGATCAAGGCAAGGGGCCCGCTCATGGGATGTCCAAAGAGTAACTCAAAGATGCTGAAACCAACACCCTCTTGAGGTACCTCTCTGTAAGCAAACAGCAGGCATGGGAGGAGGAGATCCCATTTCCTCCTTAGGGGCTCTTCCAAAGATCCGAGTATGCTGTTGAGAGTTTTATTCGACCTCTCAACCAGACGATTAGTCTGGGGATGGTAAGAGGTGGAGAACTTGTAGGTTACCCCGCACTCTTTCCACATGGTTTTCATGTAACTAGACATGAAGTTGGATCCTCTGTCAGAGACAACCTCCTTAGGGAATCCAACACTGGTGAAAATGCCCAGGAGAGTCCTGGCAACCACCTTGGCAGTAACAGTCCAAAGGGGTATAGCCTCAGGGTACCTGGTGGAATAATCAACCAAGACCAGGATGAACCGATGTCCACCCTAAGTGGGAGGGTCAAGGGGACTGACAATGTCGATGCCCACCCTCTCAAACAGTGTGCCAACCACTGGCAATGGCTGCAGTGGGACAATGACACTGTCTCCAGTCTTGCCAGACAACTGACAAGTTGGGCAGGTCCTGCAGTGGGACTCCACTTCTACTTACATCCGAGGCCAGTAGAAATGGGCAGAGAGCCTCTGCTTAGTCTTCTTCGTACCAAGATGACCAGCTAAGGGCACCTCATGCGCCAACTGCAATAGGAAGGGCCTGTAAACCTGGGGTACCTCCAACCTCTTGAGGGCACCAGGTTCAGGCTTAGTGGGTTCACTAACAAGGAGCTCACCCTCCCAATAGATTTGGAATGTCCTAGGCACTTCTCCTTGTGCCTGGGACAGGGCCTGTTTCCGCAGACCCTCGAGATATCGGCACTCTCTCTGTCCCCTACAGAAGTCCGCCCGGGAGGGTCCCCCTTCAGCTAACAAGCATTGAAAGTCGGGATGATTCCCCCGGTTGAGAACCTCTCCCACAGAAGAGTCTTCTGTCTCTTCTCCCTCAGGAGTTAAATTTGGGTTTTCCACTGAACCCAGCCTGTCCGGAGCATGGAACCCAATGGGTGCTGTAGGAACAGCAGGAAGAGAAAGCGCACCCCTCGCAGAGGTGGCCTTCTTGGTCTTCCTTCTTGTTGCCTCAGACCTCGCCTTTGGCTCAGGTACCTGACTCACAGCCAGACCCTGTGTCACCTGTGACCTAGTGACAGCAGCAGCAGCCATGGGAATACCATCCGAGATCAACCCCAACTCTACTAGATCATTACCTAACAGAATGTTAGCAGGGACATTGTCCTGAACCGGGACAGGAAGCTTTACTGTCTTGTCTCCAATCATGAGTGTGACTAGGGCTACAGGTGATAATTGGGGAGGCATACCAGCTAACCTGGTTGTTCTTGGAGGAGAACCTACATAGTCCTCTGGCTTCAGCAGGGTCCTGTCCACCACTGTCATGCTTGCCCCAGTGTCTCTCAAGCCAGTAGAAGACTGGCCATTCAAGAGGACACCTCTCAAAAATCTACAGGTGTTCTGTGGGATAGTCACCAGTACTTCTGCATACTGGTCCCAGGACCCAAGGGACACTAAGGAAATATCTACAGGAGCACCAAATGTGATCCCTCCAGAGGAGGGGAGGACAGTGGCCTCCACCTCAGACATGGGGTAAGGGTAGGTCAGGCTGACAGCCTGTACTCCAAGTGCCTTACCTTTACACTTGGAGTCACCCTTCTTGTGATCCAGAGCCCCACATTCCCAACAGAAATACGGGACATGGTACTGGAACAACTGGGAGCCTGCTTTGCAGCAGGTGGACCACTAATCTTATTCCCACCCACAGATGACTTATTCCCACTAGATTTTTGGGTCTTAGGAGAGCAAGGTTTTGGTTTACCCGACTGTGACTGCTTTTGGGACTCCTCAGCTTTCTGAGAGGTCCGCTTTTCTTTGTCCTTGTCCTTCCCACTGGAGTCCTTAGAGGACACCCAGTGGGAGACCCACTTGTTAGCCAACCTAGCCAGCTTAAAGGGATCCAAAATGGTCTGGTCAGCAACATACTGATGCAGCTCTGGTGAACAAGCTTCAGAAAAATGCTCAAAAAATAAAAGGTGAGACAATTCAACATTTTCACTTTGTAACCATCAATCCACCCCATCATGTTCATGTGTGCAGCACTCACCCAGTCAACCCAAGACACATTCTCTCTTTTCTTAAATTTGCTGAACCTTTTAAGGTATTGGGTAGGTGTCTTGCCAAACTTGGCAATCAAATCAGACTTCATGCACTGATACTGACCCCTTTCTTCCACACTCAGTTTCAGAATACAGTCATATCCAGTCTGAGGCACCCTGCTTAATAAACACTTAGCCCAATCTCTCTTATCAACATCATGAATTTCACAAGCCATTTCAAATACTTCAATCCATTGGAGGATATCTGAACCCTCCACAAACACACCAACCAAATCTTTCATAAACTTGGTGGCTGGGGACCTGACACTCTCACTGGGCCAATTTCATCCTTAATAACTCAAGCTCCAAGGAATTTCTGGGGTTTGGAACAGAGACAGCAGGAATGGTGGCATTCCCAGAAACAGATTCAGTAAACACCCCAGGGGCAGAGTCCTCATTGGTTGGCATCCCCCCCCCTTCAAGAGTTTCACCATCAGTCTGGTAGTCCACCAGGGCAGCTATCAGTTCAGCCCCAGACTTATCCTCAAAGTCTAACTCCCTGGCTTCACAAGCACTCCGGAGAGCCTCTAAGCTCATCCTAGTCAATTTACCATTTGCAATAGACTCCATTGCTTGTAATGCAGTTATCGTGTACACAACTAGACCTTAATTTAACAAAGTGCAGATATTTTGTAAGTGGCACAGTTATACACTGATTATTAAAACCATAAGCATCCCACCGCTGCCGCCAGTGTAAAGACTGGACGGGGGTGTCTGTACTTCTGCTCTCTATATGGTAGAGGAATGTCCACACACTGTATTTGTTAAAACACAGACTTTATATCATTAATATTCAAGGTGATGTACACTATCACAATAACTCACGTTCTGCTCAGAAAATCAACAATGGTAAACATATACAGTTCTAAAGTGGTACCACAATTATTATGAGATCTCATTAAAGTGCATCAACTATATTCTGGTCAAATGTCACACAGATCACTTAATAAAGGCAACCAACAATAGACAAAGGAGGAAAGCAGTTGGTTAGAACAATGGTCAGAATACTGGCCCCTACCCACTAGACACAGTTCTGTGTGGAGATCCCCCCACCTGGGCAACCTGTAAAGCAAAGATGTATCACCAGCGCAGTCCATATATTGTTCTGTAAGTCTTATTTCCTTCTATAATGTTTCTACCCCCCCAATGTACCTAGTAGAGCAGATTTCTTCGATGAGGCGTCGATGGATCCTTCTTGAGTGACTCCCTTTAAAGCAGGAGCCACAGATCGCCGAAAGGTGTCGAAGAAGGTGAACTTGGCGTCAATGGCGTCAATGAAAGTTCGAAGGTGCCGAGACCACGGCGTCGATCCTGGCGGTGCTCATCAGCGACGTCCTGCGAGGATGAGGTGTGCGAGGCACCTCAGAGATTGATAGTTCAGGACCGCAAAGAGTTTTTGAAGAACTGTGGCAAGACAAGGGTGTTGAGTCGTCGAAGACTTTGTGGTCTTTGGGTGGCTGAAAACACACCGGTGGATTCTCCTCTGCGTGTCAGCGTCCTTGACTTTCTCTGGTGGGATACAGCGGTGCAGACAAGGGAGTCCTTCGTTTCAAGAGTCTTAGGCAAGGGAACGGGTGGCTCCGGTCATCGGTGGCACGGCATCAAGTGGTCCTCTCTTCTGGCCAATCAGCTTCAATGGGCCTCCAGCGGTTACAGCAATACTCCGAACCCTGGTCGACAGCAATGGACTTCGATGGCATCGATGTCCGGGTGCTTCACTTTGTTCTCCTCGTCGGTCCCCGTCTCCGGTCAGCAGACTTTTGAGGGTCTGACTTCCAGGGAGCTTCGGCGAAGGTTAGCGGTGCTCGATAGTCCCTCAGAGCACGGGAAGAGGGCACCTAGCCAGGTCCTCTCTCGGATAAATCCTTGACGAACTCCACAGCTTTCAGATCGGGTACCAAAGTAAATTCATCAGCAGTTCTTCTTCTTCCAGCTGGGCGTCGAGGATAAGCAGTTCCAGTTACTCTTCAAGTGTCAAATCAGCTTCTGAACAATTTCCAGTGATGAGAGGTCCCCAGATATACTATTCTGTCTCTCATCCACACTGCTGGGTCACACTCAGCATCCAATCATACAGAAGGGCATTCATGCAGTCAGTCAGCCAGTCAGGCATACATTACATTCAGGCCATACTTCTCCCTCTCAGACACTCACAACAAGGAATGTGTATTGGGACAAATACCCAGCCAAAATGTCAATCAGTGCCATAATACCGATTAGCTTTCTTAAGTTAAGCAAGGTAGATCGGCCAGGTGCAAAGCCTGACTGGTCACGAATGATCATGTCTGGTAGGATTGGGAGAATTATATGGGCCAGCACCTTATCAAATGTTTTATTATCGAGGTTCAACTTAGAAAGAGGTGCATAAGACTTATGGTCCTTTGGGTCCTTATTGGGTTTTAGAAGCACCACTTTTCTTGCTTCATTCGTGGATGGAGAGAGTTCACCTTGCTCCAGATTTACACCATACATTGTCAGCAGTTGTTTCTGAGCCAGTATGTCTGCAAACTCCTTATAAAACTGAGCCAGCAGCCGGTCCGGCCCAAGAGCCTTTCCAACTACAGCTCCAGGATTGTAGCTCTATTCTCTTACATGAATGAAGGAACATTCAATGGGGCTCTTTCCCCCTCACTGTGCCATATCTAGAGTGCTCTGTTTAAGTATAGGCATTGTTGCGTCCTAGTTTTATCAGGTTTAGAATAGTTTAATGAGGAGTAACATTGTAGAAAAACTGAGTTAATACCCTCTGTGTCTGATATACAAGTGCCATTTATATCTTCTATGGAGGCTATAGCTTTGGGGCCTATATCATCCTGTTTGATCAACCAAACTATCAGCCTACCAGTTCTATCAGACTCTGCATGTCATCTTAGTTTGCAAACACATGTTTTGAATTCTCTATCCACCAATTGATGGAATTCAGCATGGCATGTATGAATAGCCAGAAGAGTAGCAGGCTAGTTAGTAATCACACAATAGAACACTAATCTGCTGAAGGCGTTTTTTTTTCCAATACGTTTTGATTTGCATTTTTCCAACAACTTTTCCAACATGGGGATATCCTCCCCCTCATCCCCCCCTCCCCTCCCTGATTCGTGAACTGTCCTTGCTGTGGAGCCTCGTGATGTGATGTTGGAGATCTCCTCCAGGTTCTCCTTCATGTTTGTTCTCTGGTGGAAGGCTTTCAAAGTTTGTCTTCCCCCGGGGATACCCTAGAGGCTCATAGATCTTGGCCGCCATGCTCAGCATGCACCCTCCCTTAAATATTTCAGTAGGCATGACCAGTCTGTGCTAAATCTGCTATGTTCCCCTTGTATCGAGTAGGTGAGCCATTCCATGGCTACACATGACCAGATTTTCACTACCCATTTGTGGTCCTGTGGGGGGTCTCTTGCTTTCCACTTGCGAGCCAAGACTAGTGCTGCCGCCATCATCATAATGACATAAAGTTTGCATTTTAGTTTTAATGTGCTATCCTCTAGTACCCTATTGAGGCCTATCATTGCTAGTCCCCTGTTTCCTTCACACTTGACTCTTAGAACTTGCTCACTCGTTTTGTGGATCCCTCTCCAATAGGAGTCTAGTTTTGGGCATTCCCACCATATGTGGTTCCAGGTGCCCACACCTCCACATTCTCTCCAGCATAATTGTGAGGTCCTCAGACATACTCTATGTATTCTGACTGGTGTTAAGTGCCACTGGAATATTAGATTCATCCATATGTCTCTAATTTGTAGGGATCTCGATAGTTTTGGGACCTGCCCCCACAGATTTGCCCAATATGCTTCCTCTATTATGCCTCCCTTGGCCTCTTCACATCTGTTCATGTATGCTCTTGTAGGAAAGGGGGTTCCCTCTCTTTTATGTGTTTATATATTACTGTCACCACGTCCCTGTCCCCAGGGTCTGTATTCAGGTACTTTTCGAAAGCGCTTAGTTTTCGGGGTCCAATGCTTTCATGGTGGGATGCAGCAGCCAGTGCCTCAGCTAGGTCTATCTGAACCTCTGCTTTTCGTCCAAGGCAAAGTCCACCTTGCATTGCTCAAATGGTTTCCCTGGCCTCCCATGAACATGTCCCCTACCCTCTGACATCCCCCTTGCTGCTAGGCCTCAAAGGTGTGCGTATTGTGACCTGGGGTAAATTGTGGATTGTCACCACTGAAGGCGTTTTAATGTGGCAGAAATGTGTAATCTTCTCCCGCACTTCAGATCTGAACACCAGTTCCGTCAGTAATTCAGGTTTGAATCTCTATGTGGATGCTGTAAGGAAGGCAAGGTTATCAGAAGCACAACAGACACAAGGAGTATAATCCAAGGGTGTTTATTGAACAGTATATGGGTGAGAAAAACACCTAATCTAAACCTAAATCTAAGATTGGAGCAAGCTACGACCATCAAAGTAAAGAAAACGCTGTCCTCGTGGTGTTGTGTCTAAACAAAATGGCCTATACTAAAAATGACTCTATATCTTTACTCTATATAACAAAACGGTGCAGGACAATGATATATATAAAAAAATAGTTTAATGCAAACTAAAATGTCCAAAACAGTTTTGGTAGTTCAGGACTGCTGAACTAATGCACTCCCTTCCCCACGTTGCATCACAGGACATGGTGGAACAGTGGCATGACTGTGAATACCCCTTGAGTCTATAGGCATCAGGAAGCCATTTATTCTGAAAAGACAAGATGCCTCGTATCAATATCTTTTGCCTGGCAGCGGCAGACTTTTCCCAAGCTCTCACCATGCAGGATTCCCTTCTTCTGCAGCTTGCGCATGGAACCTCTTTGTTGGATTCACCTTTGTCTTTACCCTACTGTTCAATCGCTTTATCAAAATGGGGGATTCACCTTCCCTTGCTTTCACTTGGCATCCCTCCATCGGGTTCACTGTAGCCTTCAAATCACAGTACATTTAACTTTACCAGTTCTACTAGCTTATAGAATTCAGAAACTCTTAAGGTTTTTTAAACAATTAGGTGGTTCACTCAGGTCCCCCTCCTCTGAAACAGGACTTTCCTCTGTAGGCAGTTCTGGATTCCCTCAGTTGGGCGCAAGCCTTCAAACCACCAGCATCACACTTGTTTCTTTACAATCATTCACAAATTTCACTTTCATGTAATTGCTAGTTCGATACAGAGACTTCTGATAGGTGATCGCGTCTCGCCGGGCCATTATGTTATATTGTAGCAAGTGTGTTTACTTTTCACAATCAAGCTTCTCTTTCGCACAGCTGCCGTCCTATACGTCACCCACAATATTGGATACAGTGCAAAGGTTTATACTGGCCCCCTCTCCCAAGGCCTTCTGGTATCTGCAATTCCTTTCTCTTCTGTCAAAGACTTTCGACTGTATGGGGGGGTTTGTACCCTTGACTTTCTCCTCGTGTGACCACTTTGACTATTCAAAACCTTTCTTAGTTATTTTCTATTGCGGCTTCTCTAACATGCACAATATCGGCATTCTTCATTCTTGCTACAATGTGCTTTCGCTTGCGGATTCTCAAAAACCTAACTAGCACTTCAAATCTTAATGTCACAGGCCGGCCTCCCTTTTCACTCACCGGTAGCGGCTGATACAATTTATCAAGTCCTTCCATTCAGTCAAGGCTTTTGGGCCACCGCGGCTAGCCTCCTTTCAAGTCCTCACACCACACATGAAGGAGGTATCATTCTGACTTTCTGAATTGGCAAGGAGTTGCCCCCTTGGGATTTTATAGCGACTGTGACCTCACAGCTGGTAGGAACACAGCCTTTCACTCGCCTCCTGGTCCCGTCTGCTCTGCTTCCATACTCACTTCGCCTTTCCGGTAATTTCCTGCCCTTCCACTCTGCTGATCTCGTTTGCTTTGGTTGCCCTTCTCGCCTTGCTCTGCGGGTGCTCTCTTGCTCCACCTTTTATCCCAGTGGGGAAAGGTAACAGGATTCAGGTGCAAGTCATTAAGGTTAAGGTCCTGACTCTGACTGACCCTAATGGTGGCACATGTCAAATCGACTGGTTGTGTGTGAGTCTGTCTTTCCTTGAAGTGCTTTGTCCGTGCAGCAGAGTGTGTGTAGGAAGGGGGGGGGATAACGTTCCTAGATAGTAGATGGAATGAGGGTGCTCTGCAGGGAACTAAGTACAGGGGTACCGTGTCTCTCCTCTGGAATCCCCACTCACACTTCTCAGGGATACCCCATCCAGGTCATCCTCCAACACTGGTCCACCCCCAGAAACTGGAAGTAAAGATGATGGCTGTGTCCTGGCCACCTAGATGACAGTTCAGCAGGGACTGAGCAGTGAGACACCCTTTGGTTTCTCACAATGCCCAAGTGTTCTAACACTGAGAACGAAACTCCAGTAGAACCTGAGCATGGTCAGTGAGGGTTCTAGCCAATGCCTCACAATTAACATCTGTTCAAAATGCCTACTACACCCAAACCCATATTCGAGACAGGAATAGGAGTTGTGGGCTATACACTCAAATGTATACCCCCGTCCATTGTCATGTACTGCATGCCAAATATCCACCAGACGTAAGGTACAACATGCTTCACAATAGCCCACACAGCATTAGGTTGACCTAGCTGATAACGAGAAACCTGTCTAAGTGATCACACAGGGTAGTGTTGTAATCACCACCTATCAATATTTCATGATCATCATAAAGTGTACACTTATCGAACAACCCTTGAACTAATTCAAGGTCATCCATATTGGGTGCATAAATATTTAGTGCAAGTGTATTCATCCCATAAAGATAACCCACCACCATGACATTTCTGCCATTCACGTCTGTCACAGTCTCATTTAGTAGAACGTCTAAGCAACCAAGCTCTTGAGCAGGTGGAGTAGCTGGCATACCAACTCTGTTCCCACCATGTTCGTGTAACTGCTGCATGTCTGGTGAGGTTTGTTTCTTGTAATAGTATAATGTCAGTGACATGTCGGTGAAGGTAGGAGAATACCTTACGCATTACACAAGTAATGGACCTAACAGTGGACTCCCATTATATCGAACCCAAGTATATAGACCATACTAGAAGAATCACACCAACATATTGGGCAGTCATGTTGAATGACAATGACAATTTTGATTTTAAACCCCTGCCTCTGCCCTCCATTCATGCTGGTGACACCAACTTTCCAGCAGAGAGCCCAAACAAAAACAAAACATATAAAGAAGGAATGTAACTAACAACAAAGAGCTGCCAATGGGCTACTAGTGAGTAGCCACTATTCCTGTATTGACATTTCAATAGTCGTGAGAACCACCATATTGACAAGGCTAACTGTTGATCCATAGAGCAACGTTTCCTACTACGGATATTCAGCAGTGCAGTTGAGTCATGCTGATTGCTGTGGTACAAAGGTCCATCGCGTAAGACAGAGATATGAAAACGTGAGACTTTTTGTCACAGATCATTTTGAGTTTTGCCAGGAATAGTATTGCATATGAAATCTGCCTGCATTACAAATATTTGCAAACATAATTGAAGGTTTTCTTGGTTGCTTGCACCGTGGGACAAAAATTAGGGAAGATCTGAAGGCTGACTGATTGAAATTGCTGTGAGCCCATTTCCCTGACCGCCTTAAGGATCAAATCCATGTCATGGAACTAGAAAGGTTTGGCAATGATCGGGTGTGGAGGAAGACCTGGGACCGGCCTCGGAACTAATTACCTATATGGCCTCTCAATTTGAAAATGGGAGGAGAAGATCAGGGTACCTAGGATAGAGGGCCAGGGATTCCCCGGAAAAGCTCAGGGGGGCTGATGGCAGATGATTCTAGGAGGACAAGGCTGCTAATATTATTGCGCTCTATCGATGTTCAAGATCATCATTATTGGCCTGCATTGATTTGAGTTCTGCTTGTAAAGTCTTCACCGCCATCTCCAATTTCAAGATCGAGCACTCTTGATATGCACATTCTTTGCTCAGTATAGCTCCTACTGCACAGCATTTGACTTTCGAGGAATCACCTTTTGCAGCCAGTGTATCTATCTTGTTGCCTATAGTTCCAATACCTTCTTGTAGGCTGCAGAGGTGAGACACAATTGGGTCCATCGGAACGTTCTCGCAAATGTTATCCTCCACACTGCGTTCCTTCTGGTCCACATAGCAGGCTTCTTGTGTTGTTTTCCTGGTGTAACTTTCCAGTCCGGCCTGTTTCTTAGAAGAATTAGACTGTCCCGCCATGTTCACCATCAAGTGTTTTGGGATCCCTGCAGCACCCTTGGGATCAAGTCAGACAGGTGCCACATAGTCGTCAATCTATCAAACCTAAGTGCGAGGGCAAAGATATCACCAATCCTGTCCTCTACCAGGCTCACCAGTTAATGAGTATGCAGCTTCCGACTCCTTCAAATGCTCAAGACGGAGCTAGTGGTATGGCCAACAAGGTCCTCAGTTCACAACCCCACTGTGCTTAAATGTCTGTTCAGTCAGGCTGAACAGTTCAGCACCCTCGGTATCTCTTCACAGTCTCTCCCTGATGGGGCACTTTGTGTGATGTAATTGAGCATCTGTTTCTGATTCCACCCAGGACCTATGGGGTACACCACCGCAACACTGCAGCCATTCACCAGCAGGGGTCTGTTTGCACATGGATCAAGACGTTGCAGACCTCCCCACCAGCCGATCTTCAGGCAAGAATCACCTGCCGGTTTCCACAGATAGTCTCCCACGACACTCGTCAGGCAGTGTTCAAGGGCGCAACAATATTCCAACTGCTCTCCACAGCTCAGCACTCCAAGAGCTACGGAACCCCAGAGGGCAGCTGTGCAACTGTTCTGTTATCAGCACCTGGTTGCAGCTCCTTGGGGCAGGGTGCTGCACCCTACGAGACACACAGCTAACATAACATCCAGAGCATACCCTCAGGCCATCCGGAGCCAAGATCAGTCTGGTTCAACTCAATGGCAGTGCTCCAGCAGGAGAAAGAAACAGGATATTGAAAGTTGGCTGCAGAGCTCTACTTGATGGTGGCCATCTTCGTAGCAACGCAACAACACACCCCCAGGGCTGCATTCTTATAAGCAAACACAGCTGGCACACAGGCTAATGTGCTTGGGAATTTCCCTCAAGATGAATATGTGGCGTGTTGGTGTATAAGGGTTTTGTAGACAGTTCCTAATTTGTGGTGTTATTTACCGAGGTTCAGCCGTGGCACTTATTTCTGAGCCCGGATCTTATTGTCTCAGATTCAGTTTGATTATCATGTGTTTTTTTGGTAACATTATTATTTATTTGTCAGCCATTCATAGTTACTCAGCAAGCAACAACAGTGTGCACTGGGCAGCGTCTCTGCATCCTGGACTGGCTCATTGTTATTTATGAACCGGATGACCCAGGAGAGCACGGCAGTGCTAGTTATTCTTTCTTATGGATAACAATGAGTTGGAAGGTGACAATGGGGAGTGTTTGTGCTGGTCCTTCCCACATACTGGACCATTTAGCCTGCATGACATTAGTGCAGCAATGCTTCTGTAACAAAGCGGAGAAACTACCACAGAAGTGTGGGTCGATAACATTGCAGTCATCAGCCAGCAACACCAACATAGGGGCAATACCAGATCCAAGCTTGATGCAACCGCTGGAGAGTGGGGCCTGTTGTGAATGACGATCTATACAAGAAGATCTCTCTGCAGTGTTTGATAGACAGGTTCTTCAGTTCAGAAATGATGTGACAGTTTGTCATAGGAAGCAAGAATGATTCTTATCTCTGTGTGGATAGGTGGGTAACATGTTCCACTTGTCAGTTATAGTATCAAAGCAAAATGTTAACAACAATGGTGTTTTTAGAGAAGCACCTAAATGTGTTTCTTAGTTCATGACTAGCATGGTATGTATTTTATGTTATGATGATCGGTATCTGTAAATTCCACATCTGCCATGTGCAGTGCATCAATCACCCCAATGAGCTGGTGGGAGTTGCAGCTTTAACCCCAAATATGCTGACAATGTGAGAAGCAGCCTTGGGCGGTGGCAACAGGGGGTGGGGGGGGGTGGAGGGGTTCCTGCCACGGTGTGTCTGAAGTGTACTAGAACATATTTGGAACATGACACTCATTTTCTAACACATTTGATCTATTATAAACCATGACACCTTTTAAAATAAACTTTCCACACTTAAAATCACGAGTTAAAATCTCAAATGAGAATAAGCATAACATTGCATATCAATTCATGTTACATAATGTCAAAATTTCATAATTTGATTTTTAAGAATTCTATATTTAATTATTTACCATCATTTCGTTGTGACAATCATTAAAGAAAGCGGCATTGCACCCAAAAGAAAAAAGGATTTGATCAGATCAAGAACGTGAAGAATTTGTTTACAAATTAAGCACTTTTTTGTGGTGCACACTCAAGTTGTGTATTCAGAAAGTCATACTCCTTTGTGTCCAATCTTCCCAGTCTCAGCCGCGGTGCAGGGGAATGCAAATAGGCCAGATTGGACTCCTGGCTAGCTTTTTGTCATGAAGTAGAAACACTCGTGCAAGTGCGTGTGCGTGTGTGCGTTACCACCGCTCTTCTCGGATAGTCGCATATGATATGGACAATGTGCCGGATGGATGTGGGGTTGACCTAAGACGACCTCTCACATGGGAGCAGGGAATCAATATATAGCTAGGTGTTGGGTCTGTGACTGACAAGTAGATGTGCAGGAGGGCTATGGCTGCAAGGCACGTGCGCGTGGAGCCCGCCCAGCCTTCTGCGCACAGGCCACTCTGTGAATACAGAGGGCATCAAGCAGACCCTGCTTGCTGAAGAATGTGACAAGCCATTTGCTCTATGCATCCTACTTTAACAAGGACTGTGTTTGTTCAATCAAGATGAGAAAGATTACATGGTTAAGCATATTTGCTTCGTCTCTATCCCTGATATTTGTATGGTGAAATTGGACAGAACAGGATAATCCATTTACTGTAAGTTAGGATTAATAATGGCTTTGAGTAGGTATTGAGTGACATCTTCACTTTTAAAAATAAGACATTTTCAGGGATGTGTCTATCGCGACGATTCTGATAACAAACTGTTCGCTCGTACATAGTTGCAACGTGTGACTCAATCAAGTAACATCTATTCCGCATTTAATCAACACTAATGTATACATGTATGCTGGGCTCTTTCTTTTGTGCCATTCAATAAAATCTATATTTTATAGATTCCCTGTGATAGTTTTTCTCTTGGAGTGCTGCTTCCCCCATTTCTTTTTGAAAAGTGTTTGCGTTGTGGTGATAACGCTGGCAAGCACCCACTTCCCCCCGATTCTGTGGAGGGTGTATTAGCTACTTCCTCACCATGGATTTTGTTTTATATACATAGTACAGGGGCTGTGGTAGGGGCCCTGTACTTATGGTTAAGTTTCTCAGCTCATAGGAAGAGCACTTTTTGGGGAGCTTAAAGCTTCGCCCACCCCCTGGACCAATCCTCATGAAACCTTGCATAAAAAGTATATGGCCCTGTCAGATTGATTCTGCAAAGCTTGGTGAGGTTTCGTCAAGGGGGAGGACAAAGTTATAGAGGGTCCCAAAATGTGTGGTTTTTCCCATAGACGCAGTGCAGAATACATTTTACTCACGCCTACAGCCCAAACCGCTGGACGGATTTTCACCAACTTTGCAGCAGGAGTGGTGGCTTGGTCCTGAAAGCTTGCTTTTGTGAAAATCCGTCCAGTAGTTCTTTTTAAAACGACCAAAAAGTAGGTAAAAAAAAAATATAGTTATATAGGGGTTCGGTCCGCGCACACACTTCACTGTTTGGTTCACGGACGGGCCTCCAATTGGCCCACAGGGCCAACGTGAGGTCCGCAGTCATCTAGCATGCCTGTTGATTAGATGGTAAAAAACGTGAGGTGCAACGATATTTTTTGTAACACCCACCATGTTGGATTCGTGGACAGCTGCCGGTGTCCGCGAACATCACGGTTAAAACATATTAAAAACACAACATTGCACTTGCTAAATTAATGAAACGATCTCTGGAGAGGTGAGGGATGATGAGGATGCGAAGGGATATGGACTTCAAAAGCCCATAAAGTGGCATTTTTGTTCGCCGATGTCCGTGAATAGTCCGGGGCGGTCCCGAGATGTTCACGAACATGTGAAATGTTTGGGGGCATCTTTGCTTACTTGTGCATTGCAGGGTTGGTGAAAATAAGTTTTAGGATGGCTTAGAATTATGGCGCCAACAAATTAAACCGCATGAAATTTTGGAAGTTAATTCTAGACCAGACTCTGAATGGTTCTGCAAAGTGTGGTGCTATTTTGTCAAGTGAGAACACAATTAGAGAGGGGTCCCCAAATATTTTAAAGGCTTATGAATGTGGTGCCATTTGACAAAACTGCACATCAGTTTGCAAAAAAATGTGTAGACCTAGATATGAATGTTTTTGCACAGTCTGCTGGGATTTTGTCAAGAGGCGGCAAAATTACAGCAGGGTATCAACAATTTTAGATGACTTATAACTTTGCTGCTGTTTGCCAAATGTGGACAAAGGTTTTCAGGAAGACTATAGACCCAAACTTGAATGTTTGTCAAAAAAGTCTGAATGGATTATCAAGTGGGGGCTAAGTTATATGACTGCTGTATGTACGTATATTTTGAACATGGGCGGATTCCCAGCAAACCTGTGTAAGGAGCATTGGCAAGGACCTGAAAGCATGATTTTGCAAATGTGTCGTTTTTTTTGTTTTTTTTGTCAAGTGTCATAATGTACGTACAAAAATAGTGATATGCCTTTCATGACTGAGGTATAGCCTGTGGACCTGGGCAATAACCGGATTGTCTGGGGCATGGGCTAAAGCCATGACCCAGGCAAACTGTCTACTGGCAATGACCATGAGGGACCAGCAATGGAGTTAAAGTGGGCATGGCCACCAGGGACCGGCTATGTGGTAATGTTTTTCGAAATTGGGATAGGTTTGAATGGGAAAAAAAATCTGCTCGTGGGTACAGGTTGAAGTGCGGGATGCGAATGCAGCAATATGCACGAGGAGGGTCAGCAAGAACTTGTAAGCATGGTTTTTCAAGTATGTCCCGTGTTTTTTTTTTTTCAAAAGAGTAAAATGTAAGTACACAACACAGTGATGTAACATTGGTGTCTGTGCAAAGGGCCTGGTTGATAGCAAGGAGAAATCTGTACTGTAATTTGGTTATTGGGGCATGCAGCATGGCCGAAGTGGTAGGTTTGAATGAGAAAAAATATTCTGCTTGCTGTGTAAGAATGTAAGTAGAAAAACTAGTGATGTACATTTGGTGTGTGGGTAGTGGGTGTGGCCCCTGGCAAATGCAAATGTGCATTCAGATTTGCTTAGTGGGGAATGCAGCATGGCCAAAGCCTATGCCCATGGATTTTTTTGTAGTGTACAATTGTCCATTTGCACCACAGTAGGAAGAAATATCCTTCTTTATTAGCACCCCAGTTTACCATTTTGGCAACCTGGGGTGGTAATGGGCTTCATTCCCCATTGCAGGGACTGGAGGAGGGGATAATGGAATGGAGCCCTTGTTATCTGCCCTTGCTTCACTTGGGCCAATAACTTGGGTTGCTGAGCCGTTATTCCCCGTTCCAGCCTTTGGAACAGGGGATGAACGCTGCATTATTCCCATTAGCATAACACAAAATGCTAATCAGAATGTTGGAGAATATTATTGAGTCTATCTACAAAATTGAGAAATGCAAAGTAGATGGTGTCTATAAGATAATTTTTTATTTGTTCTATTTTTCTTACTGTGAAAGGTAGTTCCGAGAGGAACCTTTTTTTGTTTTTTTGCTTTTTTGCAGGAAAGGTCAGAAAGTAAGGTTGGGGAGGGAAATGAGGGAAGAGGCAACAACTACTAATATGGAGGGGCAGGTGGACAGGGACGATGTTGCTTGTGTGTTACATCTAAGGTAGGGGGCAGTGTTTCACATGCTCCTTGATTACAGTTTCAAAAGCACTTAAAAATTGCTCCCCCTGGCAGAATGGTGTGTTGCAATGTATACAGAGGACTGTTGTCTTTGAAAGATATGGATCAACAGCTTCTTTTATTGCTTGCAAGGAAGCTGGTGGTATTTGGTGTCCCACAGAAGTAGGCTGTGTGGGTACAGTATTTGTTGAGGAAGATGAGGTGGAAGGAGATAGCCTGCTACTTGCTAATAAAGGAACAGCCTTTCTGAGAGCATTGGGGTGGTTGGATTGGGTGTGGCAGCGCAAATCGGTGGTCCCGTAGGAATACTGTCCAGGTAGACCGTGACTGAGTACAAAGTTGCACTCAGTGCATTTCACTTTGGTAGCTTTCGCCTTTATTACATTGCCAACAGTGGTAAAGAGCTGCCATACCCATGATTCTCTCTTGGCACTAGAGGTAGGCCCTTCCTCTACCTCATCTTCTTTGTCCTCTTCATTGTCTTTTGAAGTACTGTGCTTTTTTATTGTGTAGGTCCTCCGCTGGTGGTGGTGGTGTCTCTTGGGGAGGAGGGATGGCAATAGCTGACGCCATTTTAAAGATAAATAGCTGCTTAGGTAATATTCTTCCAAGTATGTGCTCTGTACTAGATTGTCAATGGATAATGAGTAAGAATAGGTTTAGGAGCTGTGCAAGGGGAACATTTTGAGCTTGAACGTTCTTAGATCAGTAGAAAGTGCTGTTCCGAACTGTCTGAGAAGCACACATCCGATTCCGAAGTGCGAACACGTTCGTGGACATGTCATCAGACATTCGCAAATGGTACGGACACAAAAACAGTGAATAAAGTTGCAAAAAGTGTACAGAAGTGTTCAAAATGATGATAGAAGGTGGGAAATGGCACTGTTTTGAGGTGAAACTTTGTAAATTGGACAAAAATGTTGCTATATTGGGGTAAATATGATATCAGTAAGTTGTAGGACATTAGCATACACTAGTAAAATCCCATGCAATTCACTGGCACAACTCTGTTAAAGGGACATTTTGGTTAAGTTTCATTAATAAAAAACTATTAAATTCACTGAAAAAACTGTGTTAAAGGCATGTTAAGGTTAAGTTGCACTAATAAAAACCTATGAAAAAACTTTGTTAAAAGGACATTATGATTACAAGTAAAACCAAAAAAAACACTGAAATTCACCAGTTATGGTAAGCTAAGCAACCATAACTCGCGCCACCACCGTACACTGCTGAGATTAACATCCAGGACATCTTAACCATAATGTCCCATTAACAAAGTGTTTTCACTGAATTCAGTGAAAACACTTTGTTAATGGGACATTATGGTTAAGTTGCACTAATAAAAACCTATGAAATTCAGTAAAAAAAAACTTTGACTGCATCATAGAAGTGAAATATTTTTTAATCTGGTAATTTGGCTGGTAAAGTAATGAATGCTAACTTATCTGAGTTTTGAGTAATGTTAAACATGGAATAAATAGCTAATAATTGAAAACTTACTACGTACTTGTATTAGTAAGAACAATACATATTAAGACATGCAATGCATACAAATCAGAGGCACATACAGGGAAACGTAAGTAAGGAAGAAAGAAACAATATTACTAGAAAATCTCAATAACATTAAAGTTCATCATCATGTATGTAATTCAATTGTATTTTTGCGGCCCGCATATTACCCCACATATGTGCAACATCAGTTGAGAACAAACCCTAAGGAAAGTACGTTAAGAACATAGAAGGTTAAGGTCTATATATGTAGCACTTTTTCAATTTTTATATTCTGGCTATCAGTGAACAAAAACACCTGGCCTAGATATGTTAGTGAACTGAAACAAGTGGACCAGATATGTGATATCATCAGTGATGTCACCAATGCCATCGCTGATGACCTGTATGTTAGTCTTAGCAGTGCATGGTGGTTGCTTGAGTTATGGTTGCTTAGCTAACCATAACTGGCAAATGTCTGGGGTTTTTCCCAGTTGAAAAATGGTACACGGTTCTTTGTTCAGTTTTGATTGTAGTACAGTTAAATCTTCTGTATCTTCTTCATAGTGACACATGGTGTTCTCTACTTCTTTCACAGCTAATTCCACCTCATTTTCTATTAGTGGCTGTCCCAGTGGTTCTTGACTTCCTATTACAGAAGGTTGACTACTGTTGGGAGTGTCCTTATCTGGTTGGGCCTGGAGTTCTTCTTCGTGTTGCTGTTCATTGTGCAACATTGTTTTGTACTGCGTAAAGTTTATATCTGTGATAGTGCTTTCATTTGCTTTTAAAGCATCTTCACAGGAGTCATCGTTTTCTAGTATCTCTTCTTATTTTCTCCATGGTTCAAAAAGTTGTAGCAGGGACATGTAATATAGTTCTTTATGTTGAGGAGTTTTTAATGACAATTTGATATGATTAATTAAGCTTCATTTGGTAAATTTCACTAAGCTGCCTTCACAATCTGTCACTCTATATCTACCATTTTTTCATCAGGTTTTTTATTATTTTTGCATGTGAAGTTTTGGGCTATGTGGTATAGACACATGGTTTCCAAAGTGGTACTCCTGTTTGGGTAGTATGTGTCCTGTACATTGTTTTTCAAAATGTCTTGGCTGTTGGGATAATTTTTGGCTATTGTTTCTATGTCGTCATATGATTTGAGAACTCTTTTTCTAGATTCAGCAGGACCAAGACTTAGCCATACTATATTTTCAGATTTTCCATACAAAGCAGTACCAGTTAAACGATCTACAGCTTCATAGGAGCCACATTCTCTATGAGAGAGCATTTTTATGCCTAAGCTGTACAATTTCGGAGATAGTGTTTTGTCCGATGATATGTCATTCCAGAGGTCTTGAAGCTCTGTTTTTTCTACTTTTGTTAAGTAGGCTGTAACATATGTGCAACTGCAGGGGAATTGTCTGCAATGTACTGCACAACTATGTTTGCATTCCATAAGAGGGCAATGATTGCATTGTAATCATTGATATATTTTGATTCGTCTGTTCTTTTTATGAAATGCATGTTCTTAGGTGATTTACCTTTAACACTATGTCTAACTGAAGACAATAAGTTGTTTATTTCACCTGTTTCTGTAACTGGTCTAGGCAAATCAAAGCGGCATTTGGTGTAGTATTTCCCTTTGTTTTTGTATTTGCGACGGCAATATTTGCCACATTTGTGTCTTTGAAATTTTACAATTTGTCCATGAAGATCACTATTTGTTGCTTCCGATGGAATTTCACAAGTGACATATTTTTCGATAAACTGTAAAACAGTGGCATCACTGTCTTGACCAAATTTAGGAGCATATTTAATCCATAAAAGCATGTGGATATGTGGTGCTCCTCTGGCTTGGTATTCTTTTCTCCAAAAGAAGTGTTGCACTTCTCCGAGGGGAGGAACAGTTTTATTACAAATAAAGTGTAGCATAGCAATGAAACAATGATGGAAATATCTTGAAACATTAACAGGATCTAGAGAGCAAAGTTGTCCAGGTGTTAGTATATCTATTTATGTTTTGTTTTTGTTTGATATGCGTAGGAAATCATGTAAATCTTCCCATGTATATTCTGCACAACTTAATGTAACAAACCAAGTGGGTGTGCCAAGGTTTCTTATCATACAACGTACATCTCCGTGACGTCAGAACCAGTACTCTTTCGTACCACGCATGTTTGCTAACAGATTTGTAATGCTTGATTGTAAAACCTCATCTTTTTCTTACACTTTTAGTATTAATTGCGTAGCTGACATATTTTGAAACTGGGTTCCTGATTTCAATATGTGTGCAACTCCGTTACATAGAGTTGCTAGTTCACTTTCAAAGAGTAGGTGGAATATGTATTCCACATTTTGTCTAAATCTGGGATCTTCAGAATACATTTGTAACGAGTGCTATTCTGATGCTGTTATCTGAGTGGGTCTATCATCGTACCTTCCTCCTTTGCCAGTAGGAAAGAGTAGAGGAAAAGCATGTGCTTCTATACTTTTTTCCCATATGCTCATTGGTGATCCTTTGGTTTGTCGCATTTGGTACGTTTCAAGTGCATCATCTATGGTGTCTCTAGAGTGTAATTGATGAATTGTATAATGGTCTAAAATATTGATACTGTAGCAGGATCTAGAAGTTCAAATTGACCAGTTTCTGGTGACTCTTGAATTATTTCAGTTGTTTCCCTTAAGTTTTCTTCAATATTTATTTCTTTGTAGTATTCATTATTATCTTTTAGATATTGCAAGGCTTGTCTAACTTTATGTAAGTCTACGAGTTGTTGCCAATTTTTTTGTTGTCTTTTGTTGGTACACCATTTACTAAGACAATTAAAGATTGCTCTATTGGACGTTGCACTCCCAGAGTGTGCACATTTTGTTTCAGATCCAATGGTAAATAAACTACTTTGCCACAAATGCCTTTCACCAATTCAGAGGAAGTTAATTGTGCTGTTTTGTTAGGGGTATGCGTAGGCATAGGCATATTATTGCTTGAAATGTGTGCACTGTTTGAATTATGATGCTCTCATATAAATTGAGTTGTTGCAGGGGTTTTGGTAGTGGGAATAATTCCAAGTTATTTGTGATAGCACGTGAAGGAGCTTGGCTGTTGTCAAGTTTTGTAGTGCAGTAACTGCAAAGTATTAAGGGGTCAGTTATTTAGTATTTGTTTTCTGCTATAAGGTAGAAAGCTAATTCAAACCATTTGGAATCTTCATTGTCTTCTATTCTGTATGTTACATCTACAGTTTCTGTTTTGCTTTTATAAAAAGTTCTGTGGTAACACACACACACATGGTTTGGTACTTCAGTGGATGTACTTTTACATTTTAGTATTTCTTTTTTGTATGTGTGTAGTAGAAGGTTGTGATGTGCAGAATTGTTGCTAGTCTGTTGTAAAGCTATTGCATTCTGTAAGTGGCTTTCACTTCCAAAATATTTTCTCTGGATATGGTCGATTTCTATGAGTAGTCCTTTGGGCCTACCATGTAGAAGAGTGTTATTTAAATTGGCTAGTGCTAAAGCATGACTTTTAGCATAGTACAGTTTATACACTAGATTTCTTATAGTTGAATGATGTGTTGATATCATTTTGATATGATGGATGGTGCTTTTGCAAATAGGTCCTGAAATACAGGCGAATTAATGTCCTTGGAGTCCTGTGTATTTGCGCACTGGACAGGCATTCATATTTTGTAGTAGTTTATTTTGAATTTGTCATGACCACAGGTTAGTTTATTTTCCCATACTTGTCCTAAGAGTTGCAGGTTCATAGGGAAATTATTTGCCCTAGCTAGTTATTGATTCTAACTCCCCATATTAATGGTTGGTTGAGTTTCTTTAATGGCCGCTAGGTGGCGCCTCTGGTCAGTTAGTTAGCGGGTCTAGTTGTTTTCATGTGCCAGCTATTTAAGCCCCGCCCCTCAGGAGGCTCACGCTTCGCGTCGTTTGTCTGAGTTCAGACTGAACGCTCGCCGCGTACCTCCGTTCCCTGTCACCGCTCAATATACCTTGTCCACAGATAATTCCATTCATTCCTTGAGTAACTTTAATTAGTTATCAGCTCCCTTCCTGTGTTTTCCAGTTGCTGCCGTTCCCGGCTCAGTCACAGTCCATAGTTGAAGTCCTGTCATAGCGGTCTCCTCATCTCTCAGTTCGTAGCAGTTTTCTCTCACGCAAGTACACCTATTATATGCAAATGCATTTGCTCCGTTTTGTTGCCTTATCAGATACATTGAAATTGTGTATGAATGTTATTTGAATTCCTCACGCATTTTCAGGATATTACGTTGTTTTTCGCGGGTTCGCGCCCTTTCCTGTGGAGTTTTGTCTTGGAAGCTGATTTTCTAGTCAGATATTTTTGGTCACACTAAGGTTCATATTACGCTCAGTGATAAGGTGTTTTCCTATTTCCATCCCGTAGTGTAGTGAGGTAGTTTTTTCTGTAATTCTACACTTGCATTACACCTCAGCTTATTGGCCCCTTTTAGGTTCAAATAGCATAGGGTTTATGTCATTGTTTTAGTGCCATTTAGTCCCTTTCAAAAGAAACTGTTATCCAGTGTCCCATCTTCAGAACTTGCGCCCCTGTATAGAACAGGATGGAGAGCTCAACTAATTAAATACCAAGGTGGGATATTTGCTGGCTCCCATATTACCAGTTTTGACCTTCTGTTTTACAAGAGAAAACTAAGGAAGGGAAAATTGTTATTTTCTTCACAGAAATTCAGTGTCTAGTTCCCAGGAAGGTAGAAGTCAGTTGGAGTTCCAGACGGTTCCCGCAGAGTTTCAGGTGAGCGTTACAGAATTTGTCTTTGCTTTTTACATAGTGATTGAGGAACTGGCGTACAGATTTGAAAGATTTTTTGGGAATGTTACACATTGACGTGCATGGCCATTTCTATACTGGACAGTCTGGTTCAGTTGAATGGAGAGGTAATTCTGAGTTTTCTGGGGATATATTTGTAAGCAGTATTTCTTGTTCCATTATGGTGTTATTAATTTTTTCATAACCTCGTCCACTGCTCTGTATGGCAATTGTGTTTGTTTGGTTTTGTTTGTATGCTTCTTCATTAAAATATGGTTCTGTGCTCGTGGTGTGACTCCATTTACCTCCACAGATATTTAAGAAGTTATTTTTGTTGACATTCTGTTTATTGAGAAGTTTATTTTGTAATTTAGTAGTTTTTTTTGTTAGTGCTCTCATTCTGTTTAACACTAAAAAGAATAACTTTCTTTTGAGAAGGATTGCACTGTCTATCAAAGCTTCTAAGATTAATTTTCTCCGGTAGGTTTGAAGGGTTGTGCATGATTTGTCTCCTGTTTTTATAAGATTCTGAAGGACTCTGTGGTGCAACATTTTTGCTAAAATACTTTTTTTGGTATGGTTACTTGCTAGTATATCAATATTTATAGGAGTAGTTTTAACAGTAGTGGTAGCCAAATTCTTGTTAATCATTTTCTCTTTCGTTTTACATTTTGAGAGGAGGCAAAGTTTCTGTATTGGAAGCTTGTTTTGTTTCCGTAAATGACTGTATTAGCTGTTTCGTTTGAACTTTTTGTACAAACTCTGGTAGAGATAAATGCTTATTTTGGACACTTTTATTTTCTTTTGCTCTATTTCTGCGTTGCTTTCTACAGACTTGCTTTTTGGTAGGCATTCTTTGGGGTCTGTTGAAAAAAAAAAAAGGTATAGATTGGGCCGTTCTGCAATGTATGTGTGCTGTGTGCATGAGTGTCTGAGTATGATGGGAAAGATATACGTGGTGGTGTGTGATTGTGTATTGGGCACAATTAGTTGGGAAGGCTATTCTTCTATTTGTGTGTTACTAAAGTGCGGTTCAGATGAGAGTAGAAAGTGAGCTCGTGGTGAGGAGAAGCATTAATAGTAAATCTAATGATATAAAATTAAAACAGTTCTTTGTTTTGTAATATTAACATTCTACGGGTATGTTATTTGTGTTCCAAAAAACAGGGATTTGTGTGCCATTCTGCCTGCTAATCCCTGTTTAATAAATGGGGATGTGTGGGCAGAAGGGTTCCGAAATTGCAGTTTTGTTTTGGTGCGCAAATAACATGAATGAACCACACACTGTGTTTGAGGAACAGTAAGAATATTAAGGTAGTATTGTACTTACTCTTTTTTTGTGGAATGAGCATGTTTCTTCGGATATGTTGTTTGCAGTTCAGATGATGCTGATTTTCAGGAGAGTGGTCTTCACTGCAATTGTAAAAGAAAGAAGTTAGTAATTTTGTGTGTTTATAGCACTGATGTTAATGTAGACGTTGATTTTTATGTTTTTGTAGTTGTACTCTTGTTTGATATCTGAACATAGTGTATGCATGCATTTCATTTGACTATCTGCAGCCTTTATATTTTATTTACAATATGTTAGTTCAACATGCTTTGCAAATGAGTAGAATTTTAAGTGTATGAAATTCACTTGTTTTTTTTAAAGCTGTGTTGTAGATAGCAGACAGGTTTGGAAGTGACAGTTGATTATAGTAGATGGGGAAAATTTCAATAAGTTCATTTTATAGGCAGTCATGCCAACAATCGGGAGCCCCTGAGAGGGAGATTTCACCACAGCAATCGAGAACATTCATTTTTCCCATAGGATTGCATTGGGATTAGCATTAATTTAGGCGGGAGACAGTAAAAAATAGTGTGATTGTTTCTCGCGCCTAAATCGGGAGGGTTGGCATGTATGTATAGGTTATGCAGGTTTAGTGTACTGCGACTAAAATATGCATACCTGTAGTTTGTATTCATGCATGTGGATATGAATCAGCTGTAAGTAGAAGACTTGGAGACTTGCAGAGTAGTTTTTGTAGTAGGTGCTTTCCAATGATATGAGACTTGTACTCAGAGTGATCAAAAGTACATTTGAAGTGCAGAACTCTGATGATGGAGTTATATGTAGAGGTCTTGGATGTGATTGGTGGATGGTGGTGTGACTGCTTAGATGAGTGATGTGGAAAGGGTAGAAGGGCTGGCTAAGAGATACGTGCCGCGTGGACTCCGCGGCTGTCCACGGATAGGGCGAGCCACATCCGAGGTTTTCCAGCAAATCCAGTATGGAAAGGGGACTGTATTGATCAGCCAATCAGATGTTGATGTTGTGGATTTGTGTAGAAAGAGACTGTGTGTAGTGAAGATGGCAGAGGTGGAGAAAGTGAGGGTGTTGATGCTCAGAGATATGTTTGTGCATGCTTTACAGCAGTATGCTCAATGCAGTCATGTGGCAGACAATTTCAATGTTAAAGGAGTGGAGGTGGTGTGGAGCGCTGTGCCTGATTGCAATGTAGAGCGAATTCTACAAGTTTGTGAAGATATGCGCAGGATGAACAGTCCCCATCTGGTAGTTTTGCACTATGGTGCTTTCCATCTGGGCTTCGTCAGTGCCCCTACTTTGTTGGCATATTTGGAACAGTTGGTTCAAGCAGAAATGAAAATCCTTCCAAATGAGAAAGTAATTTTTTCTGGATTACTACCTAGGGCAATATGGTACAATAGTTATGTTGTTTGTCCTTCAGCAAAACATTGCTATGTGTGCAATCAACAGAGGCATGTGTGCTTTTATGCTTAGAGCTGGTATGTTTTTTTCTGTAATAATGAGACTTTTGATTCGAGTAATGCTGTTTATTTTGAAGAAGATGGCATTTCCTTATCTTTTTTGGGAAATGCCATGCTGTTTTGGAATGTAAGGGTTGCTTTGGAGAAGGTTATGTGAAGATTTTAGTAGTAAAGTCAGAAGCAAAAAAAAACAAATGCTAAATAAATGGCTCTTTTCAGAGCCAACCTCAAAGGGGAAATGGGGCACACTATTTAAATGTACATTCACCACGCTCATATTTTCGATATGTCTGCGGACATGGCAGTTGTCCGCGGACAGTGCGTATTACATTCGGGGATTTTGGGATGGAGAGGCATGCAAATGAGAATGAGCGGAGCTAGGGATTGGTCAGTAAAGTTTACTGGGTGTGTTGTGTAAGGAGAGATTTCGTCAGAACGTCTTTTTCCTGAGAGAAGAACATATAGCTATGGCTGTGTGTTTCCGAAAACAGATTATCTGGATTTTGGGAGACTCATGGATACATTTGTTGGAGGTGCATGCAAAACGTTGTGGAGTAGCTGCAAATCTTGGATTCCCTCATGTGGAAGTACACTGGCATGGAGTGCGTGGAATGAAGTGGCTGGACTTGGTACCTCTCTGTGCTACTTTAGAAACAGAGCATCATCCAGACATAATTATAATTCATTGTGGAGGGAACAGTTTAGGACATGTGTCTGGAATTTCTTTGCAATTTGGGAAGGTCATGGACATGTTTCCAAATTCCCAAGTAATTTTATCTCGTATTGCGCAAAGACAAATGTGGCTGCGTTCTTCTTCATTTGGTCCACAAACGGGGAAAGCGAGGCGCAATGAAAATAAGGCTGTTTGTGCCTTTCTAAGAGATGTTGGCATGTCTTCTTTTCACAATGAAAATATTATATTTCGTAGCACATACATTTTTCGCAGAGATTGAGTCCATCTTACTTATGCTGGCAATCAGATTTTTCTGAGAAATGTACAAAATGCATTGCGACCTTTTTGGAATAACAGTGATCTATTTTGCAGTATATGTTGATGAATTCAAGTTTTTCAAACAAACAAAAACACCCCAAAAGGCTCTTTTCAGAGCCACCACTTCCTCCCAGAGAAAAGTGTATTGGTTTTGCTAGGGCAGCACCCTCAAATTGTATATGTCCTAGGATTGTTTTGCGGACTTCCAAAAAATGCACAGGGCCCTGAATGTTTATTTGCCACTTCTATTTTTAAACTGTGAACGGTGGCTCTGAAAGGAGCCTTTTTTTGGATTTTTGTTGTTTTATATTTTATTTGTTTTTTTCCACACAATACGCTAGGAGAGGAGGGGAAAGGAGGATAAGGAAGGGACACCAACCACGGGGATAAGAAAGGGCAGATGGAGAGGGGAAGATATAGGGAGGGCCTTACTTAGGTAGGTATCAGGTCTTCTGGTGCTATGTGACCGTAGTCTCGAAAGCACTTCGAAGACTCTCCCCCTGCAGAGTCCTGCGTCGCAGTACATACACAATATTTTGACCTCGAAAGGTAAGGGTCAACAGCATCTTGAATGGCCTGTGAAGCAGCTGCAGGGATGCGCTCTCCCACAGGAGTGTCTCTTGTGGTGAGAGGAGCGGAAACGGAGGATGCTGTAGAGGAACTCAACCTACTACGTTTATCACAAGGTACAACCTTGCGAATGTCCCCACTGTGGAACGATGTTAGGTGTCACTTCATTGATGTCGTACCAAAGCTGTACGAACCACGTCTCCCACGACTCAGCACCATTTTGCACAGTTTGCAGGTGACCTTGTTCGCACATGCTTTTGGTATGTTACCATGAATGGTAAACAACCACCACACCCAAGACTCCTGGCGAGTGCTGGTAGTAGGGAGTTCCTTGACCTCATTCTCTTCATCCTCTTCATCCTCGTTCTCTACATCCTCACGCCTGTTCCACTCTGCAGGCCCTTGGAGAGCTGATGGTGGTGGAGGGTTTGGGGGTGGTGCTGAAGCAGATGTAGAAACAGCAGCCATGGATGCCATCAGGGTTGATGAGATAATTTCAGCAAGAGCAGCAAAGGCAGCAAAAGTCTTTCTGCAATAGCCAGAAGTACAATGAAGATCAGCTCTGGAGTGAAGCCTTTTATAGGGGTGGAGGGGTGCACTTCGCGAACAGATCGAACACCCAAAAAGGTTCAAAAAGTTCCAAAAAGTATGTGAAAAGCCAGGGTCATCGTCTGGGACATGTGGAATTGTGAATTTTTACTGTAAAATAATTTGGAATGTCTGAAAAAGTTCTTTTAAAATGTTGGGGAACCGGACATTGTCGGCAAATTAGGACACACGCTCAGCATGGGTGCGGTCACATGATGACGCCGGGAACACGTGCATGAATGGAACGGGTGTCCGCAGGACACCAAATGCACGGGAACGGTCATGCTCATGCCCACGGGTGTTCTAACGGACAGTGTTCAAGTCCTCAAACAAATTAAAAGTGCAAAACAAGTGAGACGGACAGTTACAGACAGGCGCGATGTTCACAGAAGTTACGGGTGTGGTGCATATGTGCGTAGATGTTCTGCAGACTGTACGGACAGTTATAGTGTCCTTAGGAAACCTCCATTTTGTTTGACTATGGACATCCCGAACACTGCACGTGTTCTTAGGACAGTTTCAACTTGGCTGCGGACTGTACGGATAGGTATAGTGTCCCTAGGATTCCTCCATTTTGTTCAGTTACGGACATCCTGGACACAGGGTGTGTTCTAAGAACAGTTCCATCTTGGTTTGCGAACGTTACGGACAGGTATAGTGTCCTTAGGACACCCTCATTTTGTTCATTTATGGACATCCCGGACACCAGGTGTGTTCTAAGAACTGTTCCATCTTGGTTGCGAACGGTACGGACAGGTATAGTGTCCTTAGGACATCCCCATTTTGTTAATTACGGACATTCCAGACAGGCGCGCTGTCCGCGGACACTTTAACTGCTTTAAAAAAAAATAAGACACAAAGGATTTCATAAATGACATTTGTGATGTCCTCTTTGATGTCCTGGGTGTTAGTCTTAGCAGTGCACGGTGGTGGCGCGAGTTATGGTTGCTTAGCTTACCATAACTGGCAAACTTCAGTTTTTTTTTGGTTTTACTTGGAACAATAACGTCCCTTTAACAACGTTTTTTTTATGAATTTCATAGGTTTTTAGTAGCGCAGCTTACCCATAACGTCCCTTTAACAAAGCTTTTTTACTGAATATATATATATATATATATATATATATATGGTTAAGTTGCTAATCCCATGGGAAGAGCACTTTTTGGGTGGCTTATAACTTCCCCCTGGAAGAATCCTCACCAAACTTTGCCCACTCTGAATTTTTTTGCAAAGTTTAGTGAGGTTTGGTCCATGGGGGGCAAAGTTATAGGGGGGGTCCCAACATTGACATAATGGGAAAAAGCTTTGCTCATGCCTTCAGCCCAAACCGCTGGACGGATTTTCACCAAATTTGCAGCAGGAGTGGCAGCTTCGTCCCGAAAGCGTGCTTTTGTTAATTTGGTGTAAAAAAAAAAAAATGAGTGACACACTTCCCTGTTCGCTCTGCGGACAGGACACCGATTGGCTAATAAACTTGCGTCATGTCCGCGGACACACGTGTTCGCTGATTGGTTGGCGTGAAGCGTGAGGTGCGTCAGATTTTTGGAAACGCCTGCCATCTTGGATTCCCAGACATCGGCCGGTGTCCGCGGACATCACAGTAAAAACAGATTAAAAAACGCAACATTGCACTTCTCAAATTTATCAAATAATCTCTGGGGAGTTGAGGGGTGACGAGGATGGAATGGAATATGGCTGCAAGAAGCAAAAAATGGGTGGTTTTTGCCACGAAAGTCTGCAAACAGTTTGAATGTTCACAAACAGTCCTGAGAACCCCTTGCTCACTATTCTTAGAGAGGCACAGATCCACCCTACTGATGAGGTCCAACCAGACCAAAACACGTGTCTGGGGTTTCTGTTGGTACTCTTGTTCAGAGGAGAATTGCCTAGCATTTCGGTGCTGGACTGCCCCAGGGCAGGACAAAGACTGATATGTTTGGGATATTTCTTCTCTGTGAAAGATAGTGAGCTAAAGACTCTGGGTAAGTCTCTCGAAACCAGGACTAATGTCTGGCAGAGGGACTCCCAGGACCCCCCTTGTTAATTTGCATATTTACGTAACTTTGGGTCTCGCCCTAAGTTACTAGGGGAATCCAGACGTGGACCCCTTGCTCACTATTCTTAGAGAGGCACAGATCCACCCTACTGATGAGGTCCAACCAGACCGAAACACGTGTCTGGGGTTTCTGTTGGTACTCTTGTTCAGAGGAGAATTGCCTAGCATTTCGGTGCTGGACTGCCCCAGGGCAGGACAAAGACTGATATGTTTGGGATATTTCTTCTCTGTGAAAGATAGTGAGCTAAAGACTCTGGGTAAGTCTCTCGAAACCAGGACTAATGTCTGGCAGAGGGACTCCCAGGACCCCCCTTGTTAATTTGCATATTTACGTAACTTTGGGTCTCGCCCTAAGTTACTAGGGGAATCCAGACGTGGACCCCTTGCTCACTATTCTTAGAGAGGCACAGATCCACCCTACTGATGAGGTCCAACCAGACCGAAACACGTTTCTGGGGTTTCTGTTGGTACTCTTGTTCAGAGGAGAATTGCCTAGCATTTCGGTGCTGGACTGCCCCAGGGCAGGACAAAGACTGATATGTTTGGGATATTTCTTCTCTGTGAAAGATAGTGAGCTAAAGACTCTGGGTAAGTCTCTCGAAACCAGGACTAATGTCTGGCAGAGGGACTCCCAGGACCCCCCTTGTTAATTTGCATATTTACGTAACTTTGGGTCTCGCCCTAAGTTACTAGGGGAATCCAGACGTGGACCCCTTGCTCACTATTCTTAGAGAGGCACAGATCCACCCTACTGATGAGGTCCAACCAGACCGAAACACGTGTCTGGGGTTTCTGTTGGTACTCTTGTTCAGAGGAGAATTGCCTAGCATTTCGGTGCTGGACTGCCCCAGGGCAGGACAAAGACTGATATGTTTGGGATATTTCTTCTCTGTGAAAGATAGTGAGCTAAAGACTCTGGGTAAGTCTCTCGAAACCAGGACTAATGTCTGGCAGAGGGACTCCCAGGACCCCCCTTGTTAATTTGCATATTTACGTAACTTTGGGTCTCGCCCTAAGTTACTAGGGGAATCCAGACGTGGACCCCTTGCTCACTATTCTTAGAGAGGCACAGATCCACCCTACTGATGAGGTCCAACCAGACCGAAACACGTGTCTGGGGTTTCTGTTGGTACTCTTGTTCAGAGGAGAATTGCCTAGCATTTCGGTGCTGGACTGCCCCAGGGCAGGACAAAGACTGATATGTTTGGGATATTTCTTCTCTGTGAAAGATAGTGAGCTAAAGACTCTGGGTAAGTCTCTCGAAACCAGGACTAATGTCTGGCAGAGGGACTCCCAGGACCCCCCTTGTTAATTTGCATATTTACGTAACTTTGGGTCTCGCCCTAAGTTACTAGGGGAATCCAGACGTGGACCCCTTGCTCACTATTCTTAGAGAGGCACAGATCCACCCTACTGATGAGGTCCAACCAGACCGAAACACGTGTCTGGGGTTTCTGTTGGTACTCTTGTTCAGAGGAGAATTGCCTAGCATTTCGGTGCTGGACTGCCCCAGGGCAGGACAAAGACTGATATGTTTGGGATATTTCTTCTCTGTGAAAGATAGTGAGCTAAAGACTCTGGGTAAGTCTCTCGAAACCAGGACTAATGTCTGGCAGAGGGACTCCCAGGACCCCCCTTGTTAATTTGCATATTTACGTAACTTTGGGTCTCGCCCTAAGTTACTAGGGGAATCCAGACGTGGACCCCTTGCTCACTATTCTTAGAGAGGCACAGATCCACCCTACTGATGAGGTCCAACCAGACCGAAACACGTGTCTGGGGTTTCTGTTGGTACTCTTGTACAGAGGAGAATTGCCTAGCATTTCGGTGCTGGACTGCCCCAGGGCAGGACAAAGACTGATATGTTTGGGATATTTCTTCTCTGTGAAAGATAGTGAGCTAAAGACTCTGGGTAAGTCTCTCGAAACCAGGACTAATGTCTGGCAGAGGGACTCCCAGGACCCCCCTTGTTAATTTGCATATTTACGTAACTTTGGGTCTCGCCCTAAGTTACTAGGGGAATCCAGACGTGGACCCCTTGCTCACTATTCTTAGAGAGGCACAGATCCACCCTACTGATGAGGTCCAACCAGACCGAAACACGTGTCTGGGGTTTCTGTTGGTACTCTTGTTCAGAGGAGAATTGCCTAGCATTTCGGTGCTGGACTGCCCCAGGGCAGGACAAAGACTGATATGTTTGGGATATTTCTTCTCTGTGAAAGATAGTGAGCTAAAGACTCTGGGTAAGTCTCTCGAAACCAGGACTAATGTCTGGCAGAGGGACTCCCAGGACCCCCCTTGTTAATTTGCATATTTACGTAACTTTGGGTCTCGCCCTAAGTTACTAGGGGAATCCAGACGTGGACCCCTTGCTCACTATTCTTAGAGAGGCACAGATCCACCCTACTGATGAGGTCCAACCAGACCGAAACACGTGTCTGGGGTTTCTGTTGGTACTCTTGTTCAGAGGAGAATTGCCTAGCATTTCGGTGCTGGACTGCCCCAGGGCAGGACAAAGACTGATATGTTTGGGATATTTCTTCTCTGTGAAAGATAGTGAGCTAAAGACTCTGGGTAAGTCTCTCGAAACCAGGACTAATGTCTGGCAGAGGGACTCCCAGGACCCCCCTTGTTAATTTGCATATTTACGTAACTTTGGGTCTCGCCCTAAGTTACTAGGGGAATCCAGACGTGGACCCCTTGCTCACTATTCTTATTGAGGCACAGATCCACCCTACTGATGAGGTCCAACCAGACCGAAACACGTGTCTGGGGTTTCTGTTGGTACTCTTGTTCAGAGGAGAATTGCCTAGCATTTCGGTGCTGGACTGCCCCAGGGCAGGACAAAGACTGATATGTTTGGGATATTTCTTCTCTGTGAAAGATAGTGAGCTAAAGACTCTGGGTAAGTCTCTCGAAACCAGGACTAATGTCTGGCAGAGGGACTCCCAGGACCCCCCTTGTTAATTTGCAGTTTGGGGACACTTCAGATGTTTGGGGCCAGTTTTTGGATGGCTTATAACATTGGCGCTACTTAATGAAAATGCATGAAATTTTGCAATTATATTCCTGACCTGAATGAATTTGCAAAGTTTGGTGGGATTCTGTCTGTCAAGAGAGGGCAAAACTAGAGGGGGGGGTCCCAAAATTAAGTAAAGGCTTATAAATGAGATGCCATTTGACGAATCTACACTTAATTTGGCAAACTGATAACACATTACACAGCCACATTAGTGGCTGTGTAGTTATGGTTAAGTTGCTGTTTCCAAAGGAAGAGCACTTTTTGGGCGGCCTATAAATCCGCTCCCCCTGGACAAATCCTCACCAAACTTTGCAAAAAAAGTATATGGGCCACTCTGAATTTTTGCAAAGTTTGGTAATGTTTGGTCCAGGGGAGGAAAGTTATAGGGGGGGTTCCCAAAACGTCTTTTTTCCCCATAGACTGAATGGGGTAAAAACTTTGCGCACGCCTACAGGCAAAACCGGTGGATGGATTTTCACCAAATTTGCGGCAGGGTTGGGGCTTGGTCCCAAAAGAGTGCTTTTGTAAATTTGGTGACAATCCGTGCAGTAGTTTTCTTTAAAACAACCAAAAAGTAGGTCTCAATAAGGTAGTGATATCTATGTCCGCTCCACTTCACTGTTCAATCCGCGGACAAGATACCGATTGGCTAAGGGGCTGGCATCATGACCAGGAACACGCGACGTCTCCATCGATTGGCTGCAGTGAGCCGTGTTCTGTGTCAGATTGTTTGGATGCGCCCGTCATCTTGGATCCGCCGACAGCGCAGCGGCGACCACCAGCAAAATGCTATTTCGGAAATTGTTTTTTCCGAAATAGCCAAAGGCCATGCACCCAAGAACAAAGTTATAAGCACTGGAGTTATAAGCCACTGAACACCCATACATTAAAATATCTATGGAGATACACCTAAGACTCTAGGCCCTGGCCACAACCACTGCAGTATATCACAGCTATAGGTACACCCGTAGTATCGAATATCACTCAGGTGGTTGTGGGGAGGGCCTGCAGACTTGGGTGCATGGCCGATGGCCATGCACCCCAGACCACATTTATACGTAGTGTAGTTACAAGCCACAAAGGGTGTGATATGTTGTGGTCGTTGTGGCCAGGACGTAGAGTCTTCAGTGCATGGCCGAAGGCCATGCAACCAAGAACAAAGTTATAAGCACTGGAGTTATAAGGCACTATGGGTTTTATATACTGAACACCAATACATTCAAACATCTATGGTCTTAAACCCAAGACTCCAGCCTCTGGCCACAACTACTGCAGCATATCACAGCTATAGGTACACCCATAGTATCAAACATCATTCAGGTGGTTGTGGGGAGGGCCTAGCGTCTGCACCCGAAACCAAATGTATACGTAGTGAAGTTAGAAGCCATAATCGGTGTGATACGGTGTGGTGGTTCTGGCCAGGAGCTATAGTCTTGGGTGCATTACATCCAAGAGTGTAGACCCTGGCCACAACCACTGCAGCATATCACATTCATACATCACACCCATACAATCGATTATGTATCTGGTAGGTGTGGGCAGGGCCTAGAGTCGTGGGTACAAATTGAGTACATGCTACAGCTACCCAGCATGCTGATGCTGTTGGGCCTATCCGCCGCCTTCGACCTGGTAGGCCATACGTTACTGGTCTCCAGGTTGAGGGAGGTGGCGGGTTTCTCGTCGTCGGCGGTGGATTGGGTCACCTCTTTCTTGAAAAATTGTTACTGGAGAGTGAGCAGCAACTTAGCTGATTACAATATCAAGGAGTTGACGCAAGGAGTTCCTCAGGGAGCCTGTCTCTCTCCGATTTTCTATAATCTCTTTACGGTTCCGTTTCTTGATTTCTTGGACATTAACAACATTGAGTTTACTAATTACGCTGATGATACTCAGTGTATCATACCCATCTCTGGTGTCTTCTCCGATGACGAACTCAACATCAACAGAATTTATCTGCTTATTCAAAGTTGGATGTGCTCCAATGGCCTGGCACTTAACACAAGCAAGACAGAGCTTATGCTTGTGGGTACCGCCCCCAAGATCCGTAAGCTTGAAGATCAATATTCCAAATTGGTTATTGATGAATGTGTTACAGTGGTCAAGAAGAAAGTCAAGACTCTGGGCATTTATCTTGACTGCAATCTTAATATGAAAGCTCACGTTGGTAGTCTGGTGGCTTCATCCTCCTGCTATATCAAATTGCTCTCACATACTCGACCATTTCTTTCCCATACTAGTAGGGAAACCCTTGCCAGGGCATTGATTAGCTCCAGGCTTGATTATTGGAGCAGCCTGTTCATTGGTCTTTCTAATGGTGAGCTTAACAGACTGCAGGTTGTGCAGAATAATGCTGTTAGGGTTGTCATGGACAAGAAAAGGTCCGATCATATTTCCGAGGCGAGAAGGGAACTTCACTAGCTCCCTATTAGGGAACGTGTCCTCTTTCGGCTCTTATCTATCTCTTTTAACTGCCTGAAACATTCAGGCCCTAGTTAACTCAGTGAGGAACTACGACCTAAAGTGAGCAAACATAATCTCAGATCCAACAACCAATATCATCTTATGCTTCCGGTATGTAAATTATCGCAAACCAAGGCTGGTGCCTTTTTCTCTGCAGCTCCTGTGGCCTGGAACAATGTGCCCTTGAAATTGAGATCAGAAAACTCCATTTGTGTATTTAGAAAAGGTTTGAAGACACATTTGTTTAAATAATCTACCTCTGGTCTACTAATTTCTTGATCTTTTTCTTACCCTTCTATTTGCTCAATCACTTCTCTCATCTGTTTGTCAGCGCCCTTAAGCCTTTGGGTCAGTGGTTTATGTGCTATATAAATGTTAAATAAATAAATAAATAAATTATGTTTCATTCTATGGGTGTGCGAATGATTTATAAGCGACCATGGGTGTAATATGCTGCAGTGGTTGTGGCCAGGGCCTAGAGTCTTGGGTGGATGGCCGTAGGCCGTAGGCCGCAGACCATACTTCAAAGACTCTAGGCCATGGCCACAACCACCACAGCATGTCACAGCAATGGATACACGTGTAGTATTGCTTATCGATCAAATGGTTGTGGGGAGTGTCTAGAGTCTTGGCCGAAGGCCATGCACCCAAGAACAAAGTTATAAGCACTGGAGTTATAAGCCACTGGCCACCCATACATTGCAATATCTAAGGACATACAGCTAAGACTCTAGCCTCTGGCCACAACTACTGCAGTATATCACAGCTATAGATACACCTGTAGTATCGAACATAACTCAGGTGGTTGTGGGGAGGGTCTGCAGTCTTGGGTGCATGGCATGTACATAGTGTAGTTAAGAGCCACAATGGGTGTGATGTGCTGTGGTCGTTGTGGCCAGGACATAGATTCTTTGGTGCATGGCCGAAGGCCATGCACCCAAGAATAAAGTTATAAGCACTGGAGTCATAAGCCACTATGGGTTTTATATACTGCACACGCATGCATTGCAATATCTATGGACATACAGCTAAGATTCTAGCCTCTGGCTACAACTACTGCAGTATATCACAGCTATAGGTACACCCGTAGTATCAAACATCATTCAGATGGTTGTGGGGAGGGCCTAGCGTCTTGGGTGCATGGCTGAAGGCCATGCACCCAAACCCAAATTTATACGTAGTGAAGTTAGAAGATACAATGGGTGCAATATGCTGTGGTGGTTCTGGCCTGGACCAGGACTGAAGTATTAAGCAGTGAGGTTATAAGTCAGCATGGGTGTGCTGTGGTGCGTTGTTGTGTGCATGACTTACAGTCTTAGGTGCATGGCTGCAGACCATGCACCCAAGAGTAAACTTATAAGTAGTGACATTATAAGCACCATGGTTTTCATATGCTGCGATGGTTGTGGGTAGGACCTATAGTCTTGGTTGCTTGGCTGCAGGGTGTAGGTGGCAGGTCATACATCCAAGACGCTAGGCCCTGTCTACAGCCACTGCACCATATTACTGCCATAGATTAGACGTGTAGATTTGAAAATGTATCACATGTGTGCAATTATACTTACTGATTACTTTGTCGAGAATCCATATATTTCTTACATGACTTTAGTACTTGGTGGAAATATCCTTTTTTAATTTCTGTGATAAAAGAAAAGAGCATGTTAGTGTTTGTATTTTATGAAGACTTATTACATTGTACAATAGACATTTTAGCTTTTTTTTTTACCCTCAAATTTAGTTTACAAACCAGTGTACTGTGCATTTTGCTCAGTTTCTGTGTTTGTTTTTCAAATCCTTGGGTCTGGGGCAAAAAAAAATCCTTGTCGGATTAAAAAGAAAAACTTTCTTTGCTATGCTACAAACTATTTCTTTGTTTTCTTTAAGTGTTTCCTTGTTGTTTCTGATTAATGTTATGTCTGTTGGCTTGTTGCAGATTTTTAAAAACAGTTAGATACCTGTTGGCGTATTCTAACTGTGCATTTTTTGTTACGGATCTGTGGTATTCATTTATCTGTGTGGTTGTTATACACTTTTGGGCAGTTAGATACCTGTTGGCGTATTTATTATTAGTCTTTTACTTGAATTTTTGTTAATGTTGAAGTAAACATTAGTTATTCAATTTTGGCTTTAAGAAGATTAAATACACATTTGTAAGATTAGCTGGAAATCTCTGCTTTAGAATAATGGTGCTATCATTACATTCAAACCATCCACATCCTTTTTAATGTATGCAGTGTAGTGACCTGCATTGGTTGTAGCTCATGCGTGGTAGATTACACCTACTGTTGTAAAGGTTTTCTTTCCAATGTGACACTGGACCGTGTGTGAATCCAGTCAGCTTGCAGTTGTTTTTGGTACCATCTGCATTGTAACGTAGAAGCATAAGTATTATGTAGTTACTATGTGTTTGTATCAGTAAGGTGGAGTGATTATCTGAATTGTACATAGCACATAATCTGCCATGGTTTGCATTCTGTACAAGTTGCTGAAATGGAATGGATTCACAATTAGGTATGGATAGATACACAAATCGCTCATTTGGGATTTGTTTCTGTATCACATTGTTACAGAGAGTGCATGTATGTTTCAACATGTATGGAATCTGGAGGATTTCATTTATAGGTATGTTTTTGTTTTCCAGTACTTGTAGTAGGTACATTAGAAATTGTGAGTTTATAGTGAATCTCACCATTCCAGCACAGTAGTCCAATTCTTGTCTTATTCCGTGAACACTGTATGTGTTGTCAGGATTATTTGTTGCACTTCTATGAAGGACTAACATTTGCAAACACAATTGGTCTGTACTGTGTAAGTAAATATTGTTAACAATTGGTGGCAATTGAAATAGAATATTCATTGCAACATTTGCATAGCAATTTACACCAGTTTCATTTGAAAATTTGAATGGACCAGCTAGTTCTGTATCCGAGTGTTTTTTTTCAGAGTTTATGTTCCTTCTTTGAAGAAGTACCTGATTTACTTTCCCTAATAGGTTCTTCTTTGCTTGTGGTAATTGATGAAGTTTTAGCTTATTTTGTTTTCTTTGAAGGATTTGCTATCAGATTCTGTTGCATTTCTGTTTGAATTAGTTTTCTTTTACCACGTTTTACTTTTTCTGGAACAGGATATGGTTCCAGATGGGGGGTGTACAGTGAACGCAGTCTATTGTATTCTAAAATGCAAGGAATATCAGCGTTCAGTTTACTTGCATCAAAGTTGATTAGAAATAGACCGTCAAGTGTACGTAAGCGTGATAGTGCTACGCAGCTCATGCCTTCTTTAAAGACTGTGTTTCCTATATCTATCAATGCTTTGTCTAGGGTAATTCCTTGGGATTTATGAATGGTGACTGCATATGCAAGAGTTAGAGAAAATTGTTCTCTACGTATAATTACATGTCTTTGAAGAGAAGGAATTGAGCAGTTGACCACCCTATCCTTTTCACTTCTGAAAGTTTGTCAAAGCGAATATTGACAAACTGAATGTTGTTGTCACGTGGGTATGTTTGAAAGCCAACAACTGTACCCAGTGCCCCATTAACTAGCCCTTGTTCCACGTCAAGGTTACGTTTAAGCATTACTCTACAATTTAAGGATACTTTTAATATTGTTCCCAACCCAGCTGTGTTGGAGATTAAATTTTCTAAGGTATTTAGTCTTGTTGTGGCTTGCTCATACATGGCTAGTGTTATACCATGCACGTCTAGTTTGTCTGTGGCACACATTTCCATTATTGGTTGCATTTCTTTTTTTAACATTGTTTCATTGAATTTGAAACAGATTGCAATAGTTGGCATTAAGGCCATACAATTGACATTTTTGTGCGCTAATTGTTCCATAACATCAGTAGCACATGCGTTATCGCCATAAAGTGCATGAATGTGCCGGTTTTACAATATTGCTTGAGCTTCTTGAGATAGTACACCAACTCTAAAACTTTTTAAAATGTTGGCATAAGTGAGATCTGCAGATTGACACATGTTTTCTGTTAATTATCTGTATTGGAAATGTTGCCAAAGGTTGACATTTCCTATGCTGCCAACAGTTTTACGGCAGAGTTTGTGTCCTAAGGTTTTAAACATAGGTTCACCTTTCACTGGTGTCAATTGTAGAAGATCTCCGAAAACGATAATGTGTTTCCCTGCAAAGAGTTCTTCATAGTTTGTTTTAAGTACTTCTTGCAATGTGAGGTGAATCAAAGCCAACATTAGGTTGGAGACCATGCTCACTTCATCTACTAGTAGCATTTTCATTTGTTTTAATACTCTGCGTAGTTCCATTGCACCTTCTGCAGAAAGTTTGTAATAGTCTAATTTGTTTAGGTGTTCTACTGGAAGGAGTAGTAATCGGTGAAAAGTGACACCGCCTATGTTGTAGGCAGCTAAACCTGTGGGGGCAGTTACAACAGCTGACAGTTTGTTGTTTGTCAATTGTTGAAGGAACTTCATGATGATTTTGATTAAGAATGTTTTTCCTGACCCAGCTTCACCACTGACGTACAGCAGTATAGGTTTGTAATTTTGGCAGGTACATTCTTTATTTTCGTTTTGTACACCATGTGCAATTGGTTTTGTTACTTCTTCAAAAATGGTGCGCTGATCTTTGTTAAGTTTTGCTTGTAGTACAGTTAAGTCTTTCATATATTCTTCATAGTGACGCATGGTGTTTTCCACTTCTGTCACAGCTAATTCTGCCTCATTTGCTATTAGTAGCTGTCCTAGTGGTTCTTGGCTTCCTGTTACAGAAGGTTGACTACTGTTGGAAGTGTCCTTATCTAGTTGGGCCTGAAGTTCTTCTTCATGTTGCTGTTCATTGTGCAACATTGTTTTGTACTGCGCAAAGTTCACATCAGTAATAGCGCTTTCATTTGCTTTGAAAGCATCTTCATAGCAGTCATAGTTATCTAGTATCTCTTCCTCTTTTATCCATGGTTTAAAAAAGTGTAGCAGAGACATGTAATATAGTTCTTTCTGTTGAGGAGTTTTTAATGACAATTTGACATGATTAATTAAGCTTTGTTTGGTAAGTTTCACTAAGCTACCTTCACAATCTGTCACTCTATATCTACCTTTGCTTTCATCGGGTTTTATATTAGGTTTGAGCTATGTGGTATAGACACATGCTTTCCAAAGTGCTACTCCTGTTCGGTTAGTATGTGTCCAGTAAATTGTTTTTTAAAATGTCTTGGCTGTTGGGATCATTTCTGGCAATTGTTTCTATGTCCTCATATGATTTCAGAACTCTTTTTCAAGATTTAGCAGGACCAAGACTTAGCCATACTGTGTTGTCTGATTTTCCATACAAAGCAGTGCCGGTTAAACGATCTGCCACTTCATAAGCGCCACATTCTCTATGAGAGAGCATTTTTATGCCTAGGCTGTACAATTTCTGAGGTTGTGTTTTGTCTGATGATAGGTCATTCCAGAGGTCTTGAAGCTCTGTTTTTTCTGCTTTTGTTAAGTAGGCTGTAACATATCGTGCAACTGCAGTGGAATTGTCTGCAATGTACTGCACATCTATGTTTGCATTCCATAAGAGGGCAATGATTGCATTGTAATCATTGATATATTTTGATTCTTCTGTTCTTTTTATGTAATACGTGTTCTTAGGTGATTTACCTTTAACACTATGTCAAACTGAAGACATGAAGTTGTTCACTTCACCTGTTTCTGTAACTGGTCTAGGGAAAACAAAGTGGCATTTGGTGTAGTATTTCCCTTTGCTTTTGTAGTTGCGACGACAATATTTGACACATTTGTGTCTTTGAAATTATAAAATCTGTCCATGCAGGTCACTATGTGTCCGTTGTGAAGGGATTTCACAAGTGACATATTTTTGGATGAACTGCAAAACAGTGGCATTACTGTCGTGACCAAATTTAGGTGCACCTTTGATCCATAAAAGCATGTGAATATGTGGTGCTCCTCTCGCTTGGTATTCTTTTCTCCAAAAGAAGTGTTGCACTTCTCCGAGGGTAATAACAGTTTTACTACAAATAAAGTGTAGCATAGCAATGAAACGATGATAGAAATATCTTGACACAGTAACTGGATCTAGAGAGCAAAGTTCTCCAGGTGTTAATATATCTATGTTGATTTTGTTGTTGTTTGATATGCATAGGAACTTCCCATGCATATTCTGCACAACTTAGTTTAACAAACCAAGTAGGTGGTCCAAGGTTTCTGATCATACAACGTACGTCTCGTGGCGTCGGAAACAGTATTCTTTTGTACCACACATGTTTGCAAACAGATTTTTTATACTTGATTGTAAAACCTCATCTTTTTCTTGTACTTTTTGTATTAATTGCGTAGCTGACGTATTTTGAAATTGGGTTCCAGATTTCAAAATGTGTGCAACTCCGTAACATAGCGTTGCTAGTTCACTTTCAAAGAGTAGGTAGAATATGTATTCCACATTTTGTCTAAATCTGGGATCTTGCGAATACATTCATAATGAGCGGTATTCTGATGCCGTTATCTGAGTCGGTCTATCATCGTATCTTCCGCCTTTGCCAGTAGGAAATAGCAGTGGAAAAGCATGTGCTTCTATACTTTTTTCCCATATGCTCATTGGTGACCCTTTGGTTTGTCGCATTTGGTACATTTCTAGTGCATCATCTATGCTTTCATTGGAATGCAATGGATGAATTGTGTAATGGTCCAAAAGAGTGGATACTGCAGCAGGATCCAGAAGTTCAAATTGACCAGTTTCTGACCACTCTTGAATTATTTCAGTTGTTTCCCTTAAGCTTTCTTCAATATTTATTTCTTTGTAGTATTCGTTATTGTCTTTCAGATATTGCAAGGCTTGTCTAACTTTATGTAAGTCCACCAGTTGTTGCCAATTTTTTTGTCTTTTGTTGGTACATCATTTACCAAGACAATTAAGGAATGCTCTATTGGACATTGCACTCCTAGAGTGTGTACATTTTCTGTCAGATCTAATGGCAAATAAACTACTTTGCCACAAATGCCTCTCACCAATTCAGAGGGAGGTAATTTTGCTGTTTTTGGTTGAAGGCGTATTATTGCCTGAAATGGGTTAACTGTTTGAATTATGATGCTCTAATACAAATTGAGTTGTTGCAGGGGTTTTGGTGGTGGGAACAATTCCAAATTATTTGTGAAAGCACGTGAAGGAGTTTGGTTGTTGTCCAGTTTTGTTGTGCAGTAAGTGCAACATATTAGGGGTTCACTTATTTGTTATTTGTTTTCTGCTAAAAGGTAGAGAGCTAATTCAAACCATTTGGAATCTTCATTGGCTTCTATTTTGTATGTTACGTCTATATTTTTTGTGTTCCTTTTGTAAAACGTTCTGCGGCAACACGCACACACATGGTTTGGTTCTTCAGCCGATGCACTTTAAAATGTTTGTATTTCTTTTGTATGTGTGTACTAGAAGGTTGCTATGTGCAGAATTGTTGCTAGTCTGTTCTAAAACTATTGCATTTTGTAAGTGGACTTCCATATTTTGCAGCACTTTCATTTTAATTTTGTCTTTACCTTTCACATACTGATTGAGGAACTGACGTAAAGATTTTAAAGATTTGTTAGGAATGTCACACATTGACATGCACGGCCATTTGTGTACTAGACGGTCTGGTTCAGTCGAATTGAGAGGTAATTCGGAGTTTTCAGGGGATACTTTTGTAAGCAGTGTTTCTTGTTCCGTGATGGTATCATTGATTTTTTCATACCCTCGTCCACTGCTATGGATGGCAATTGTGTTTGTTTGATTTTGTTTGTATGCTTCGATATTAAAATACAGTTCTGTGGTTGTATGTTTTGCTTTGTTGACATTCCATTTATTGATAAGTTTCTTTTGTAGTTTAGTACTTAGTTTTGTTAGTGGTTTCATCCTATTTAACAGTAAAATAAATAACTTCCTTTTGAGAAGGATTGCACTGTCTACGAGAGCTTGTAGGATTAATTTTCTACTGTAGGTTTTAAGGGTTGAGGATGATTTCGGTCCTCTTCTTATTAGATTCTGATTCTTATTAAATTCTGAAGGACTCTGTGGCAAAACATTTTTGCTAAAATACGTTTTTTTTACTATGGGTTCTTGTTACTCTATCAGGATTAATAGGAGCATTGTTAGCAGTACTGGTAGCTGATTTTTTGTAAAGGGTTTTCTGTTTCGTGCCACATTTTGATAGAGGAACCACAGTTTCGGTAGTTGAAGCTTCCTTTGTTTCGCTAAACGACTGTATTGGCTGTTTTGTTCCAACGTTCTCTACAAACTCTGCTACAGATGGATGCTTACTTTGGACAGTTTTATTTTCATTTGCTCTATTTCCACGTTCCTTTGTATGGACTTGCTTTTTGGTAGACATTCTTTGGGGTCTGTTGAAAAAAAGAAGGCATGGTTTGGTCTGTTGAACAATGTATGTGTGCTGTGTGCATGTGTACATGAGTTTGATTCGGAAGCTCTTTGTGCTGGTGTGTCAATGTGCATTGGGCAGTTACAATGAGTATCGAAGGCTATTTTTCTGTTTGTATACTATTACACTGTGCTTCAGATGAGAGTACAAAGTGAGCTAGTGGTGAGGAGAACCATTAATAGTAAACCTAATGGTATACAATTGAAACAGCTATTTGTTTTCTAGTACTAACATTCTAAGGCTTGTATGTTATTTGAGTTCCAAAAACTCAGGGATTTGTGAGCCATTCTACCTGTTATTCTTTCTTTAGTAATTGGGGATGTGTGGGTAGAATGGTTTAGAAATCAATGTTTGTTTCGGTGTGCAAATTAAATAAATAACCCACACAGTCTGTTTGAGGAACAATAAGAATATAAAGGTAGTACTGTACTTACTTTTTTTTGCGGAATGACCAGGTTTCTTTTGATATGTCGTTTGCAGTGTAGATGCTGTTGATTTCCTGGAGAGTAGTCTTCACTGCAATTGTAAAAAGAAGACGTTAGTAACTTTGTGTGTTTAAAGCACTGATGCTACTGTACACGGACATTTTGTATCTTTTGTCACAGTATTCTCCTTTGATATCTCAACACAGTGCATGTGTGCATTTCACTTCACTATGTGCTGCCTTTGTATGTTATTTGTAGTATGTTAGTTGAACGTGATTCGCAAATGAGTACAATTTTTAGTTTATGAAAATGCCTTGTTTTTTTTAAGCTGTGTTGGCCATGGCAGAGAAGTTTGTAAGTGATAGGTCAATATAGTAGATGGGAAAAATGTCACTACTTTCATATTATAAGTACAAATCTGAAAAATAGGGAGACCCTCAAAGGGAGATGTCACCACAGCGATCGGGAGCATTTATTTTTCTCATACGATCACATTGGAAGTAGCATTAATGTAGGCGGTACACAGTAAAAAATTGTGAAATTTTCGAATGGAAAATCGAGTTTTGCGCTAATTAGGAAGGGTTGTTACGTATGTATAGGTTATGCGGGAGACATTAAGAAGCAGTACGGTTTGTCAATGAAAAATCGGAAGTCTTGTACTTAAAGGGGTAGCGTTGGTATGTATTGGCTATGCAGGTTTAATGCCATTGATTTGTTTAAATGAAATCATAAGGGTTGCACATGTTCTCTGAATAAAATATGCATACCCGTACTTTATACTCATGCATGTGCGCATGCATGGAGCTGTACGTAGAAATCAGCAACACTTGCATAGTAGTTTTTCAAGTAGGTGCTATGCAATGATATGTGACTTGCATTCAGAATGATCAATAGTAAATTTGAAGTGCGGAATTTTGATGACGGAGTTAGATGTAGAGATGTTGAATGTGATTGGTGGATGGTTGTGTGACTGCTTAGCTGTGTCCAATGAGGGAATGGATTCGCGATTGATGTGGAAAGGGTAGAAGGACTGGGTAAGAGTTACGTGCCGCACGTAGACAGCGCTTGTCCGTGGGTAGGGCGTGCCACATACGGGGTTCTACAGCAAATCCAGCATGGAAAGGGGACTGTAGGCATCAGCCAATCAGATGTCCACATTGTTCTTTTGTGTCGAAATACGGTGCATGTACTGAAGATGGCAGAGGTGGAGAGAGTCAGGGTTTTGGTCCCTGGAGATATTTTTGTCCATGGTTTACAGCACTATTCTGATAGTAGGCATGTGGCACACAATTTCGATGTGAGAGGAGTGGAGGTGGTGTGGAGCACTGAGACTGACCGCAATGTTACGGCAATTCTCCAAGTTTACAGAGATATGCATAGGATGACCAGTCCCCATGTGGTACTTTTGCAGTACGGTGCTTGCCATTTGGGCTACGTGAGTTCACGTACTTTGTTGGAAGATTTGGAACAGTTGGTGCAAGCAGTCATTAACATCTTTCCAAGTGCGAAAGTAATTTTTTCTGGCTTACTCCCTAGAGCAAAATGGACAGCAGTTCTCTTATCTGTCCTGATCAAAGTATTGGGAGGTGTAACATCAATCACGTCATGCGTGCTTTCATGTTACAAGCTGGTATGTTTTTCTGTAGACATGAGAACATTATTCCTAGTAATGCGGCTTATTTTGAAGCAGATGGTGTTGCATTATCTTCTTTGGGAAATGCCATGTTCTTCTGGAATGTAAGGCTTGCTTTGGAGAAGGTTCTCTAATGATTGTAGGAGTAAAGTAAGAAGAAAAAATATTTTTAAAAAACAAAATAACAGGTGTCTGTAAGGCATCTGCCCAAAAAACAAAAACAAAAAACGGCTCTTTTCAGAGCCCACCTTAAAGGGGAAAAGGGGAATAATATTTAAATGTACAGTCATCACGCTCTGATCCTCTACGTGTCCGCGGACATGGCGGTAGTCAGCAGGCAGCGCGTATTACCAACGGGGATTCTGGGGTGGAGACACATGCAAATGAGAATGTGTGAAGGTAGGGATTGGTCACAACATCTTTTCCCTGACAGGGACCAGATAGCCATGGCTCTGTGTGCTCGAAAACAGATTATCTGGATTTTGGGAGACTCATGGATACATTGGTTGAAGGTGCATGCAGAAGTTGCGGTCTATCTGCAGATCTTGGATTTCCTCATTTGGAAGTGCACTGGCATGGCGTGTGTGGAATGAAGTGGCTGGACTTGGTACCTCTCTGTGCTACTTTACAGACAGAGCTTCATCCTGATATAATTATCATTCATTACGGAGGAAACAGTTTAGGCCATGTCTCTGGAATTTCTTTGCAATTTGCAATGAAGGAAGGACTTGCGAAGGTCATGGACATGTTTCCAAATTGCCAAATAGTTTTTTCCCATATTGCACAAAGACAAATAGGGCTGCATTCTTCTGTATTTGGTCCACAAATGGAGAAAGCGAGGCGCAATGTCAGTAAGGCTCTTTGTGCCTTTCTAAGAGATGTTGGCATGTCCTCATTCCACAATGAAAACATTTTGTATTGCAGCACTTTCATTTTTCGCAGAGATCGATTCCATCTCACATATGCTGGCAATCAAATTTTTCTTTGCAATGTATAAAATGCATTGCAACTTTTTTGGATTCATAGTCATCTATTTGGCAATCTGTTTTTTCAAATCCACAGTTTTTGAAACACACAAAAAACCACTGAAAGGCTTTTTTCAGAACCACCACTTACTCCCAGCGAAAAGTGCATTGGTTTTGCTCGATTTGCACCCTCCATTTTTGTGCGTCCTATGACTGTCCGCGGACTTTTTGAACAATTTGCGGGGGCCTACACCGGTCACTTGATAGTATTATTGTTAAACTGAGAATCTTTTTTGTTCTTTTCCAGTTTATTGATTTTCAGCACACGACACATTAGGAGAGGAGGGCAAAGGATGGTAAGGAAGGGACACCAACCACGGGGATAAGAAGGGGCAGGTGGAGAGAGAAAGATGTAGGGTGTCCTTTACTTAGGTAGGGGGCAGTTCTTCTGGTGCTCCATGACTGTAGCCTCAAAAGCACTTTGAAGACTCTCCCCGCTGCAGAGTACTGCGTCGCAGTACATACACAATATTGGGACCCTCGAAAGGTAAGGGTCAACAACATCACAAATGGCTTGTGAGGCAGCTAGAGGGATGCGCTCCCCCACAGGAGTGTCTCTTGTGGTAAGAGGATCGGACACGGAGGATGCTGTGGAGGAACTCAATCTACTATGTTCTTCACATGGCACCACCTTGCGAATGTCCGCACTGTGGAACAACGTTAGGTTTCGCTTCATGGTTGTCGTACCAAAGCTGTATGCACCAGGTCTCCCGCGACTCAGCACCAACTTGCACTGGTTACACCTGACCTGGTTCGCGCGTGCTTTTGGTATGTTCCCAAAAACAGTAAACAACTGCCACACCCACGACTCCCGGCGAGTGTTTGTAGTGCGGAGTTCCTCCACCTCATTTTCTTCTTCCTCTTCTTCCTCGCTCTCTACATCCTCACCCGTATTTCCCTCTGCAGGCCCTTGGGGAGATGGCGGCAATGGAGGGTTTGGGGGTGGTGCTGAGGCTAATGAAGCAACAGCAGCCATGAATGCCATAAGGATTAGTCGGATAATGTTTGCTACAGCAGTAAAGGCAGCACAACTCAATCTGCTATAGCCAGAAGCACAATGAAGATGAGCTTGTGGGTGTGGCCATTTATAGGGGTGGAGGGGTGCGGCTCGTGACCATATCGATCACTCAAAAGTGTTGCAAAAATTCTGAACAATAATTTGAAAGGTTGGGCCATTGTATGGGACATGTGAAATGATGATTTTATACTGTAAAATAATTTCCCATGTTTGTATAAGATCTTTTGAAATTTTGCGTAAGCAGACAAACTGCGCAAATTAGTCTACACGCTTAGCGTGGGTGTGGTCACATGATGACGTTGCGAACACATCCGCGAAGGAAATGGCTGCCCTCTGTACACCAAATGCAGAGTAACGGACATGCGCATGCGCACGGGAGTTCTACGGACAGTGTTCGGGTCCTGAAACTAATTAAAAGTGCAACACAAGTGAGACGGACAGTTAGGGACATGCATGATGTTCGCAGTACTTATGGGTGTGGGGCGCATGTGAGTAGATGTTCTGCTGACTGCATGGCCAGGTGCAGTGTCCTTAGGACACCTTCATTTTGTTTGAATACGGACATGCCGGACACCACGCCTGTTCTACGGACATTTCCATCTTGGCTGCGGATGGTACGGATATGTATACTGTCCTTAGGACACTACCATTTTGTTCATTTACAGAGATCCCGGACACCTGGTGTGTTCTAAGAACATTTTATGTTGGTTGTGACCAGTACGGAGAGGCCTAATATCCTTAGGGTGCCCCCATTTGTCCAATTGCGGACAAATTGGACACCTGGTGCATTATAGCATTAGGTCCAAATTGTTTGCAATTGCTACGGGTTTCAATAGACACACACATATCAATCAAGAGAAATAAAGGGGGAAGCAGAGCCTGAAACAAATATAGGGGAATTAGGGTTTAACACAGGCTGGTTGTGAGGGGATGAATTGTGAGGAGATGAAGGGATGGATGTTTCATCAAAACGTTTATTTTCTTCTTGAAGGTTTGGGGATGGTTCACTGGGAAATGGAGAAGGGGGACAGGTACAGGTGGGACAGTGATATTGTATTTCTTCTCTCACATATTCCTCCACAAATTGCCTTAAACTGTTAAAATTGTCCTTTATTATGTCCATTTTCACTTCTATCCTTTTCAGGCTGTCTTCCTCTGTGTCCTTTGTTGGCCTTTCTTCTCTTTTTACCTGGTCTGTTAAAAATAAATATATATATGTTAAATGCCCATAAAATACTGACCATTAATTTGCTTATGCAAAGTTGTGTGTACAATTATTATCGCTATCTTCCAACATTTCCCCAATGGGAAAATTCTCCTCCAGCCACTCCAAAGTACTGTTGTAATTTGTCTTTGTTGTACTGTGTGCGTCTACTGTCGCTCCTGGCTGCACAGTTTCTGTGAGGTAATTACGTTGGAGGCATACCTTTTTCTGTTATGGTATAATCTATTTCCTTCTACATGGTCATTAAATGCATGGGTAATGTTTCAGACGTTTATCTTCAATTGGTTATTTATTAGTACTTATAATGTCTTTATGTGTTCTAATTGAAAGTTGTGCATTTTTCATATAACACAATAGTACAATTTCAGATACCCCCTGACTGTTTGGGTAGTGGTGATCTCGTCCCCGCCCGTCTGCCGACAGGCGCTCAGTCCGTGCCTTTCAAATATTATTAGCGAGGGGGTTCAGTATGTTTTATGTTACATGTATATAAAGTAAGGAAATTATAGTACATATGTCCTAAAATCACATGATGAAAGTGTATGTTCAGTTACATAAAACTTTGTTAACGGGATGTTATGACTAAGTTCCTCTTCTAAAAACCTGTGAAATTCAGTAAAAAAAAACTTTGTTAAAGGGACGTTATGGTTAAGTTGCCCTACTAAAAACCTGTAAAATTCACTTAAAAAAAACTTTGTTAAGAGGACTTTATGGTTAAGTGATGTCATCAATGACATTTGTGATGTCATCTTTGATGTCCTCGGTGTTAGTCTTAGCAATGCACGTAGGTGGCACGAGTTATGGTTGCTTAGTTTACCATAACTAGCGAATGGCAAGGGTTTTTCGGTTTTACTTTGAACCATAACATCCCTTGAACAAAGTTTTTTTTTACTGAATATGCATATTATATATAAATGGCAGTGAACAAAAACAAAGGTGCTGAACATGTGATATCATCAGCGATGTCATCAGTGACATTTGTGATGCCATCTTTCATGTCCTGGGTGTTAGTGTTAGCAGTGCACAGTGGTGCGGCCAGTTATGGTTGCTTAGCCTACCATAACTGACGAATTTCTGGGGTTTTTCGGTTTTACTTTGAACCATAATGTCACGTTTGTAAAGTTGTTTTAGTGAATTTCACAGGTTTTTAGTAGCGCAACTTAACCATAACGTCCCCTTAACAATTTTTTTTTTTTGTGAATATAGGTATACATGTTTTTGCGAAGTTTGGTAGGATTTTGTCAAGAGGGTCCCAAAATAATGAAAAGGCTTATAAATGTGCTGCCATATGACAAATCTATACAAAGGTTTGCAAAAAGATTATAGATCTAGATATAAATGTTTTTGTAAAGTCTGAATGGATTTTGTCAAGTGGGGGCTATGTTATATGACGATTGTATGTGCATATTTGAAAGGGAAGAAAAATGTGCTCGTGGTAATAAGGTCATAGGGTTCTCTTTTCGCCTTCTGCAGGCTTCCATGGAAAGCGAAGAAGGGCCCTGTGTGGAACCCCGCCTTCCCTTTCTATGGTGGCCATCTTGGAAACAGGCTTCCATGGAAAGCGTAGAGGGGTCCTGTATGGAACCCCGCCTTCCCTTTCGATGGTGGCCATCTTGGAAAAGGATTTTCTTTCCTAGACCAGGACGCCGAAGGCTTCCTGAAATGCTTTGGGAACCTAGGGTGCTAATGGCCTTCCTCCCCCATTACAGGGGCCGGAATGGGGGTACAATGGTCCAGAGACCTCATTATCCACCCTTGCTTCGCTTGGGCTGATAACTTGGGCTGCCGGGCGGGTATCCACTGTTCCAGCCCTGGAACGGAGGATGAACACCACAATATTCCCATTAGCATAACACAAAATGCCAATGGAAATGATGGAAAATCTTATTGAGTCTATGTACATTACTGAGAAATATAAAGTGGATGTTGTCTATAAGTTGTTTTTTTTTAGTTCTATTTTTTAACTGTGAAAGGTGGTTCCGAAAGGAACATTTCTTTTGTTGTTTTTGGATGTATTTTTTTTTGTTGGCAGGAGAGCTAAGAACAAAATGTGGGGAGGAAATGAGGGAAGAGGCACAAAACACTAATATGGAGGGGTAGATGGACAAGGGAAAATGTTGAGCGTATGTTATTTCTAAGGTAGGGGGCAGTGTTTCTCATGCTCCTTAATTAAAGCAGTGCTGGTGGCTCTTAGGGAGGGGGATGGCAACAGCTGATGTCATTTTAAGATAAATAGCAGTTTTGCTAAAAGTATGTACTGTGTACTAGATTGCTAATGGATAATGAGTAGGAATAGGTGTTGGAGCTGTGCAAGGGAAATTTTGAGGTTGAAAGTTCCTAGATCAGTAGAAAATCTAGTTCCGAACTGTCCGCGAAGCACGGATCTTATTGTGAAGTGCGGACGGGTTCTCGGACATGTCATCGTGTCACACGCCAGCGTATGGTCATGTGGCACTGTCCGGAAGGTCCACAATGAAGTCAGATGTTCGTTGACATCCACGGATGCAAATCTAGTTGAAATAGTTGCATAAAGTCTATAGAAGTGTTAAACATTATTCTAGAAGGTGGGAAATGGCAGAGTTTTAAGGTGACACTTTGTAAATTGGACACAAGTATTGCTATATTGGGTAAGTATGATATTACTAAGTTGTAGGAAAATAGCACACACTGGTAAAAACCCATGAAATTCAATGAAAACACTTTGTTAAAGGGACAGTTAAGTTGCACTCATAAAAACCCATGAAATTTAATGAGAACACTTTGTTAAGGGGACGTTATGGTTAAGTTGCACTAATAAAAACCTTTGAAATTCACTAAAAAAACTTTGTTAAAGGGACGTTAAGGTGAAGTTGCAGTAATAAAAACCTATGAAATTCAATGAAAAAACTTTGTTAAAGGGTCGTTATGGTTAAGTTGCGCTACTAGAAACCTATGAACTTCAGTAAAAAAACGTTGTTAAAAGGACGTTATGGTTACAAGTAATATTGAAAAACCCCTGAAATTCGCCAGTTATGGTAAGCTAAGCAACCATAACTCATGCCACCACCGTGCACTGCTAAGTTTAACACTTAGGACATCAAAGATTACATCACAAATATCATTGATGACATCACTGATGACATCACATGTGCATTTACTTTTCATACAAGGGTTTGTGAATGTAATGTTGGCAAAAAAGTATCAGGGATTATCGGAAGATGTGTAATAAATTACATGCTTCATTACGCAATGTAGTGTTCTAAAGATCATTCCATTGCAGTGTTCTTTCTAGTACAGGAACCTTCTCATACAGAAATGTAGGTATTGGCTGCAGCATACACCATAGAGGTGCAATATTTGTAATTTTCCAAAGCTATAAAATACAATGGTGAATGTTTCTGTATCAGACTTTTACTGTGAGACATGTACTAAGTAGCTAATAATGCATCACTTACTACATATTTCTACTAATACACACAAAACATAAATAGACTACAATGCATACAAATATGGGGCTTATATATGGAGAGTAAAGTAAGCAAACAAAAGGCAGTATCATTAGCAACTGTGCATAATCTACATGAATTTATTCACGCACAAAAATGATTGCTGTTTCAGGCCTGCTTCTTTCCCTATATATGAACATCATAAGATGCAATTAAATTCTAAGGAAAGTAGTGTAAGAACATGTGAGAATAGCAACATCTATAAATGTAGTACCTTTTGAATGTTAAGTTTCTGACTGTCAGTAAATAAAACCACCTTGCCTAGATATGGCAGTGAACAAAAAAAGGGGGTAGACATGTGATGTCATCAGTGATGTCATCAATGGTATTTGTGATGTCATCGTTTATGTTATGGGTGTTAGTCTTAGCAGTGCACGGTGGTGGCACGAGTTATGGTTGCTTAGCCTACCATCACTCGGAATTTCAGGGTTTTTTCGATTTTACTTGTAACCATAACGTCCTTTTAACAATGTTTTTTTACTGAATTTCAAAAACTTTGTTAAAGGGACGTTGTGGTTAAGTTGCGCTACTAAAAACCTATGAAATTCAGTAAAAAAAACTTTGTTAAAGGGACGTTATGGTTACGTTGCGCTACTAAAAACCTATGAAATTCAGTGAAAAAACTTTTTTAAAGGGACGTTATGGTTCAAAGTAAAACCGAAAAACCCCTGAAATTCATCAGTTATGGTAACATAAGCAACCATAACTCGCGCCACCATGCACTGCTAACACTAACACCCAGGACATCAAAGATGACATCACAGATGTCACTGATGACATCACTGATGACATCACATGTGCATTTACTTTTCATGAAAACTCTGTAGGAGGGATTCTTATAATGTTGACCAAAAAATGTCAAGGATCATTGGGATAAATATCATGAGCTAATTAGTGCATTAAGCAATGCATTGATATAAATAGCATTCTATTATGAAGTTCTATCCAGTATACTAAGCGACTCATGCAGAAACATAGGCAGTGTGTGCAGCATACATGATGAAGGTGCCATATTCATAATCTTGCCATGTTGAATACTGAAATGCTAACTGCTTTCTTATTAGAGTTTTGCGTACTGTGAAACATGTAATAAGTAGATAATAAAATCCACTTAATACATAATTATTACAGACAAAACACAAAGAGACAACAACACATACAAATATGAGTATATACAGGGACAGTGAAGTAAACAAAAAAGCAGAAGTAGCAGAAAGAGTTCATAACCTAACTGATTGTCTTTATACAGAGAAACTATTGCTCTGTTTCAAAGCTGCTTCTTACCATATGTATGTGTATCACATGATGTGACTGCACCCAAAGGAAAGGAGAGTGAGTATAATGTATACAAATATAAGCACATACAGGGAAGGTAGAGTAATAAAAATAAAACTATGAGAAAGTTCTGATAACCCTAATGATTATCTTCATGCACAGAAAGGATAGCTCTCTTTGAAGCCTGTGTCTTCCGCTATGTATATGTTTCATATGATGTGACTTGACCCTAAGTCTATCGATATAGTACCTTTTCAATTTTTACTTCCTGACTGTTACTGAAGAAAACTATGAGGCTTCGATATGTCAGTAAAGGATAAAAAGGGAGAGCCAGCCATGTGATGTCATCAGTGATGTCATCAATGACATTTGTGATGTCATCTTTGTGTCCTGGGTGTTAGTGTTAGCAGTGCACGGTGGCGCGAGTTATGGTTGCTTAGCTTACCATAACTGACGAATTTCTGGGGGTTTTCGGTTTTACTTTGAACCATAGCGTCCCTTTAACAAAGTTTTTTTTAGTGAATTTCACAGGTTTTTAGTAGGGCAACTTAACATAACGTCCCTTTAACAACGTTTTTTTTACTGAATTTCATAGGTTTTTATTAGTAGAACGTAACCATGACGTCCTTTTCAATGGATGAAGACCACTAGCACCCTAGGTTTTCAAAGTGGGAACCCGGGGTGCTAAAAAAAGATGTTTCTTCCCAAACCAGTACGCCTGCGGCGTCCTGGTGTAGGAAGGAAAATCTTTTACCAAGATGGCCACCATGGAAAGGGAAGGTGGGGTTTGGTGAAAATCCGTCCAGCGGTTTGGGCTGTAGGCATGAGTAAAGTTTTTTTCCCCTTATGTCTATGGGATAAAAAGACGTTTTGAGACCCCCCCTATGACCTGGCCCCCCCGGACCAAACCTCACCAAACTTTGCAAAACATTTCAGAGTGGGCCATATACTTTTTTTGAAAAGTTTGGCAAGGATTTGTCCAGGCGGAGCCAAGTTATAAGCCACCCAAAAAGTGCTCTTCCTATGGAAACAGCAACTTAACCATAACTACATGGCCACTACCGTGTCCATGTAATACCCCGTTTACCCCACTCTGTAATCCCCCCACCCCAGCTTTTATAAAAGATGTGTGTTCAGAATGACAGGAGAGTGAGGTTCAGCTGCCTCTACACTCATTCTGCAACCCTATCTTAACACCACTACGCCGCACTCCTCGTAAATTGCGCACTCTTTTTTGTGTACACAATCCTTCCCGAATCTGTAAACCCTTTCCGCTCATTCTGCACCTGTCCCTCCTGTTTATTTAAGTTCAGCTGGAGTTGACTGTAAAGACACTGATTACTGCCGTTAAAGCTGTACACGTCCCCTTAGCATCCTGTACCAATTCCTCTCTCACTGTGTACACTTTAACGCCACCAAAGTATGTCCACCTCAACTCTCCTCATGTGTGCCGCTCTCTCAATTGTGATACTTAAAACATCATATCTTTAAACTGTGAAACCCTCCTTCTCTCTCATATTGGACGTTCATCAGTTATATGCGCCCAACTCCTCCAATCTGTACCTACCAATCCCCTCATTCTCTGCACCTCCCATCCCCATTTTATTATACAAACCTCACCTCGTTGATTCTGGAAACGTCCCCCCTCTCTTCCCTCACTCTATATAGATCTCCCACCATCATTCTGCTCACCTCCCTCCTATCTTTCCGCACGCATTCCTCCTCTCATTAGGGTACACACACACACACTTCTCCCATCACCCCTCTCATTCTGTGCCCTCACTCCACCCATGCTGGTCCCTGCATTTCTGCACGTCCCCTCTGTGTGCAGCACCCCCCTTTCTATTTGCTCTACACTTCTCCTTCACACTATATCGCCTTCCTCGTCCCCTCCCCTATTTCTCCCCTAAGCTCCTTCACCCACCTCCCCTCTGTAGACAGAAAGCCACAGCCCCTCTCAACCCTACTGCCCCCCCATGCCTTGGTCCTCAGCACGCCTATGAGGGAGGCGGTAGGGGGGTACACAAATACTACATATCAACTCTCCATGCTCCCGACGCCCCCCCATACAGATACAGCACAACAACCCCTGGCGTGTGGCTGACTCTGCCCCAGCCCTGCCTTCGCTTCCCAGATACCGCCCACTCTATAGCCTGACTCTGCAGCAACCTCTGCCTCAGTTTCCAGCAACCCACACCCCTCCTTCCTAGGCCACCCCATGTCAACCCGTCCCGCTGCTGTTACCTATTAGCTTGTTTTCCTGTCCATTAGAGGCAGCTGGGGGTGGGGAAGGAGGCCGGTTTCCTCTCGGTGTAGCCCCCCAGGGCCTGGCTGAGCATCTGTGGCTCATTGTGGGGCGGTCCGAGACGGTGGTCCGGCCAACGAGAGGGAGCTGTGCAGTGCTGCGGTGAGGAGCGGTCAGTGCAGCCTGAGGAGTGAGGGGGGCAAAGGAGAGGGTGAGTGCAAGGGAGAGCGAGTCCAGAGGAGGGGAGAGATGACTGGAAGAAACACTGAGGGAGAGTGCGCGACAGCCGGAAAGAAGGGCATATATATTAGCGACACCTCTCTGCGTGCCAACAGCACAGTCAGTCCAGTGGAGACCGCGACCACAATGGACACGATTAATACTACTGCTGGTGTAATGAGAGAGGGAGATAGAGAGAGAGAGACAGTGAGAGAGGCATGGGATAAGAGAGATAGGAGAGCGTGGGATAGCCCTTGTTACTCTGACTGTGAATGACATGTAAGAACCTGCACCGGATCAATACACAGACCGATATCTGGGACATGGGGTACACGGCACCACTATCTCCCGCTTACCTTCGCTCTCAGAGAACCCTGGCAAACCCTCTCCTGAAACCAGGAAACACCCAGGGTCTCTGTTGAGAAAGCCCCTCTCGATGGGAAAGATAAAAAAGATGGCGGGCGTCTGTAAAAATATGACGAACTGCACGCTTCACAGAGCCAATGGGAGAGCGCGTCACATATCACCAAGTGTCACGCAAACCGCTTGCCCAATCCCTGTCCTGTCCGTGGAGCGAACAGGGAAGTGTGTCTGTGGAGCGGACATGCATATCACTAATTTCTGTGCCTTACGTTTTGGTCAATTTAAAAAAAAGTACTGGACGGATTTTCACCAAATTTACAAAAGCACGCTTTCTGGACCAAGCCACTGCTCCTGCTGCAAATTTGGTGAAAATCCGTCTAGCGGTTTGGGCTGTAGGTGTGAGCAAAGTTTTTTCCCATTATGTCTATGTGAAAAAAAGATGTTTTGGGACCCCCATATAACTTGGCCCCCCCCTGGACCAAACCTCACCAAACTTTGCAAACAAATTCAGAGTGGGCCATATACTTTTTCACAAAGTTTGGTGAGGATTCGTCCAGGGGGAGCCAAGTTATAAGCTGCCCAAAAATTGCTCTTCCTATGGAAACAGCAACTTACCATAACTACATGGCCACTACTGTAGCCATGTAAATTACACTGACTGGTGAAAACATGCCATCATAAATATGGGAAAAACACATAAACAAATCCCAAAAAACCTTATCAATGGTTAAAGAATAATACAGAACACTACAATCACACATAAAGCAAAGCACTAGAAAGCTAAATAAAGGGCCAAGGACCCGAGAATCAATTTCACGTCAGCAGAAGACCAGCACACATCAATGTCATCATTGCCAGCATGCACTAAAGATGCAAGTCACACATGGAAGAAATCATACCAACACAGACAGGAGTCCACCACACAACCTCCCCTGCAGCGCACACCTGTGGCAAAGCTTTCCTGGTGCTTTGCAACAAATACACCCAGGAGTCACACATCAAGTCATCTTCAACAGTTATTAGAAACACGGTGCTCTATTGGCTCTCAAAACTATAAGGCCCTTCGTTATATGGCCCTCTAAAATTGGTTGGCACACTTATGCCCTTCTGGAACATTTGATTCACTAGCAGCATGTGAGTTCTGACCCAGGTGCCAGGGGGTAGACCGAACTGTACCTCTTCACCCAATTAGCTCATCGTCTCTCATCACCCATGCCTTCTGCCATGCAGACTGTCTTTGAACTTGGCCTTGCAATGTAGTTTTATCTCTGGGAATACAAGGGAGTACGGGCACACATTTATCAGAGTTCAGGACTGCGGGCCGAACTCTATTTCCATCCTTGGCTCACATGACAGGAGACCGCAATTCGGCCCATTTTATAGCATTTAATTGTTACGTTATGTTATTTGCCATTTATGTAGCGCTCTATATATCAGTGAAATTACCTCAAAGTGCTTGTGGGTTGAACACCCTCGGGGACCGTAGTCCAGGTCAGTCGAGAGAGTAGGGAATCATAGGGTGCGTGAGTGCATGCAATATGTGAGCAGCTGATGCGATTGCCTGATGGTAGCTGCATCCAAACATTAGGTTTGGTGGTATTGAGATCAGCTGAATGTGTGCAGACTGGAGGTTGGTCTCCGGGAATCGATTCTGGCGGCGTTAGGCCTCGGTAGGATGCTTCGGTGTGCAGCTAGGCCAGTTTTTTTGTGGGGTATAGCTGCGTTCTAGCAGGATGTTGAGCTGTTCATGGAGTATTGTTTGTATGTGAGCAGCTAGTCTGAAATTGATTGAGGAGTGTAGCTGCGCTGTATATTGTGTTGATGTAGAGGAGAGAGTGAGCATAGTGATAGGAGAGGTGATTTCATTTGCACTTTTTGCAATAGCTTCATTCAGAGTGACTTATTAGTGACCTAATAGTCGCTTTCAGTGTTGTCATTGCTCGGTAGCTCTTTGAACATTTGTCGGCAGGTTACAGGGTGTCAGCGTCCGTAGATGGTCTTAATTGGGTTTCTGGAAAGAGGCAGGTTTTTAGAGCTTTGCAGAAGGCCATGTAGTCTTGGATGTATCGAATGTGTGGGGGCAGTGAGTCTCACAGAGTTGGAGCCATAGTTGAGAAGGCGGATCCTCCAAATCCTGGCTGAATTGGAGGTTGGAATCACTAGTAAGAGGGCAGTACTTGATCTTACGGTGTGTGATGGGAGGTAGGATTTTATCTTCTCTTTTAGGTACGTTGGGCTTCTTGTGCACTGTCCGGTGGGTAATGCATAGGGTTTTGAAGGTGGCCCTTCGTCCAACAGGGAGCCAGTGGAGGGTGCAGAGAGCATGGGAGATGTGGTCTCTGTGTCCCAGGGTGAGAAGGAGTTTGGCGGCAGCATTTTGGGCTCTTTGGAGTTTGTTAAGTTGGTATTGCTGGTGCTCCCAGATATAAGGAATTGGCGTAGTCCAGTCTCAACATAACGATACAACTAAAAGGGTGAGCAAAGGATTACCCCTCTCTATACTTAGGCAGAAACAGGATTGGTTGTGCTTATATACCAAAAATCAACATCCTATTTTCTTGTTAGGATGTGTCACAAATGTGACAAAACATCACCAGACTACACATTCTTATAGAACTAGACCTGAACTGTGAACATTTTTTAAACATATATATTTATATTCAAAACATTTTTTTTTTATTCAATCATACATTGATTTATAAATCATAACTCTCACATGTTTGCTCCCAACCTTAAATGTTTTATATTGAGGAAAATGAAACTCGCAAATAACAATAGGATACAGTTGTCACTGGTTAAATACTGGTTTTATCGAAATCAATCGTTATAGTTAATACAAGGTTCAAATAAAGATGAGATAATCTAGACTTGTAACACATAAAAGTCTTGTTAAGATTGTTGACATGTTTCGGCCTTTACACAGACATTAGGCGCTATCTCTAGTTGCACTTTGTGTTTGTTGATGGATCGGGCCTTCTTCAGGACATATATATTGCTTCTATTCAGTACTAATACCACCTTGTAACCCCAGCCTATTTTGAAGAATTTCCGTTGCCGTATGAGCAAATACTTCTGAGGGATCTTGGGTGGATCACACTAGGGGCTGAATTCTAGTCGCTACGTCAGAAAAGCATATTTCCTGTAGATACTTTTACATCTACATCTCACGGATATTGCTTGGGAGGTGAAATCGCCTTAGCTTGGAAACAATTGTTTAGACTGTTGCTGCACAATGTATTCAAAACATCACTATTAGTGTCTCTTGATGTTACTACACATGCATTAGACCACGGGCAGTCAGCCAGGTGAAACACGTTACTGGTCTGAGCCGGTCTGCTTGCAATTATTTCGCGTCTTTTGCATTGGGAATTCTGAGGATAATTTGGGTATTATTAGTGTAGTTGTAACAGGAGAGGGTGCGCGCATGGATGATTCCTGGTAGAGTGGTCAGATAGAGGTTGAAAAGGAGAGCAGAGAGGCAGGCACCTTGGGGTGCTCCAGTGTTCATATCGTGAGCAGTTGAGACAAAAGGGGAGAGGAAGGTGATTTATATCCTGTTGCTGAGGAAGGAGGCAGTCCATTTGAATGCCGAGACACGGATTCCTAGGGAGTGGAGGTGGTCAAGGAGGTTTGAATGGCTAAAGGTGTCGAAGGCTGTTGACAGATCAAGGAGAATCAGCGCTGCACAGCCGTCAGAGTCTGCTGCGACCTTGGGATCATCGAAGATCCAGATCACAGTAGTTTCGGTTCCATGGGACGGTCTGGAGCCTGATTGTTTGGGGTCAAGTAGATTGTTGGATTGTACGAAGCAGTTGAGCTGGGAGTATGCAGCCTGGTCCATGAGTTTTGTAAGAAAGGTGGTGTTGGAGATCGACATGTATTTCCTAGGATCAAGGGGGTTGAGGGATGCCTTTAATAGGAGCGGTTTGACATGCACTATTTTAAAGGCTTCTGGAAAGGTGCTAGAGGTGAGGGAGTCATTTAGTATGGATCCTGCATGTTCTCCTGCGCAAGTAGAGGAGAATATTTCTTTCAGAAGAGAGGCGGGGCAGGGATCAAGGGGGGATCCAGAGGGAAAGTGGATCTAGGAACTTGAATGTTGAGATGGGTTGTAAAGAGTAGACGGTTGGCATAGTGGTCATCGGGGCAAAGGGATCAGGAAGGGTAGATGTAGGGCACGGGGTGAGGGTGGAACGTTTGGTGTTAAGGGTTGCCATCCTGTCAACTGCTGTGTTGTAGAAATGTAGCAAGAGAGAGTCGCAGAGCATTTGCATGGAAGTAGTTTGGGCAGAGGAGCAAGTAGGTTTCACAAATTCGGAGATTATCTTGTGTAGTTCTTTGCTGCCACATTTCAGAATTCATTCATTGTAATGGCCTTTTTGGCCTTTTGGATCTCAGATTTGTAATTACGGTGGTGGAGGGCGATAATAGATTTCCCACAATCCATTTTAGATGCTCACCATTTGTGCTCAAGAGAGTTATTTTGATTTTTGAAAGTCCTTAGGTGGGGCGTGAGCCATTTGGGGGATGGTCCTTTGCGTGAGGCTGTGGGGCGTGAATGGGTGAGAGGAATTATTGATTCTTTAAGCCAGGAGTGAAAGGATTCAATGGTTAGGGGTCTACCACAGGTCAGCGTCGCTGGGGGACAGAGTAGCAGGGCTTCAGATAGGTCGGGAAGTACCTTGACTTTTGTGATCAAAAGTGGGACAGGGGGAGCTGTGGAAGGAGGGGCTGGTGTGTGAGTAGAGAAAGGGATGGCAGAGTGGTCTATCCAGATGAGGGGTTTGGGACTGGATATAGAGAAGAGGTCATAGGAGTTGAAGATTGCATCAAGGGTGTGACCACCTGAGTGAGTTGGACCAGTGGTATGTCGGGAGAGGTTGAGTGCATCAAGACTGTCGACCAGAGCTTGGGGAATGGGGTTGTTGGGCACATTGAAGTAGATATTGAAATCTCCCAATAATGTGAGAGTTGGGTGATTTAACTGAATGGTAGCTATTGAGTCACAGAGATTGTTGGAAACATGTCTGTCCTATCCAGGGGGTCCGTATATGAGTAGGAAGCTGTGGGAGAGTATTGATGGTAATTAGAATATTAATAGAAGGGATTCACAGGTAGTGTTGCATGTCTTGGGTTTCAACGTGCAAGACGGAGAAATTAGGTTTTTAGAGGATTGCCACTCTGCCACCTCTGAAGGTCTGTTGTGGCCGATAAGCGAGTAACCAGGGCAGAAGGCTGTGTGCACGAGTGGTGCAAAATCACCAGAGAACCAGGTTTCGGTGATAAAAATGAGGTCAGCATTGTCAGAGGATAGCAGGTCAAAGATGCGGTGCCTGTTTCTTGCTACAGAGTGGGCTTTGAAAACAATGCATGTGACTTCTTGAGGGGAGGTGATTTTCATGATGCTCATCGCTGGGAGTGCTCGGTGGACATGTGTGCCCGGTGAGATGGGGGATCTGGTAGGATCAGTCTGGGTGGTTGAGACTAACTGAGGGGGAATAGTGGGGGGCTTGGAAGCATGTGCACTTTGAGGGTCAGGTGAGTGGATTAGGTCGATGGGGAGCGGGAAGAGCAGGTGGGCGGTGGTAGGTATGTGAGAGATGTGATGGGAAGGATCAGGGTGGAAGTGTGGTGAGTGGTGCACTTGTGGTGTGGGGGGTTAGGTGAGTTGTTTGTGGTTTGAGTCTGGAGGGTGCTGGGGGTTTAGGTGTACTGGTTGAGAAGTCGAGAACAAGCAGTGGAGATGGGGAGAAGGGGGGATCTGATGGTAGGGGTGGGGAAGGGTGGGAGGTTGGACCGATGGAGAAGTGGAGAGGTATGGAGGATCGAAGGAGAGGCCGGTCACTCTTTCCATGTTTTGTGGGTTTGGGTGCAAGAGGAGTGTGAAAGAGGGTAGGAAGGAGAAGAGGATTAAACAAATGTTTAGATAGGGCGACACATGCTACTTTCAGAGTAGGAAAAGGGTATGAATGGGGGTCTGTGGGTGGGATTGAGTAGGAGCTAGGGGAGGGGGTTTTGGGTGGTAGGGTGAGAGGGTATCAGGGGTGAAAATGGGGGGGATGTGCAGATTATGTGGGGTGTGGTTGTCCTTGAGGGATCACACTTCCTCTGGTTTATGAGTTTGAGATGACGTGGGGTGTATGTATGGGGAGTATGGGGTTGTTTGTATTTGTATTTTTTAATATTTATATCACGCGCCAAACCCTAAGGTAACTGGGTGCTTGAGAGACTTAGTAGTTACATACATACAGAAAGTGCAGTCACATTACAATCCAGAGCAAGATAAACAATACTGGACCCTGGTTACATGTGGGTCAGAGTGGAGTTCATACAGGTATAGACTGGTGTGACAGACACAGAATTACCCAAATCATAAATAGGCAGTGGTAGGTTTAGATTAAGGAGGCATCTTAGTGGGGAGGCTTGTTGCTCAGCCAGTTTTTTATATTAGCCTTAAAGGTGAGGAAGGAGGGTTCTTGTCTGAAAGAGGTGGGAATGGAGTTCCAATGTTTTGCAGCTTGTACCAGGAAGCTAGTTCCTCCGGCTGTTTTTAGGTTGTGGGCATGAGTAGATCTGGTAATGCGGGTAGCTTGATGTTTGCAGAATTTGTCCCCCAGGTATTTCAGGGCCGAATTTGTGAGGCATTTGTGCGTAATGGCCAGGGTGTGTAGTGTTATTCTATCATGGATGGGTAGCAGGTTGGCATTCTGTCTGTGTGTGGAGATGTGACATGATCTGGGAAGGCTGAAGGCTTCTCTTAGAGAATTATTCTGAAGTACCTGGAGTTTATTTAGGTTGTGTTCAGGAGTGCCCAGAAAAGGAGTGTTGTAGTAGTTGATTTTAGATAGAGGAAGTGCTCTAGCCAATGTTAGGTAACTGCTTGTGGACAGGTAAGCTTTGCAGCTATAGATCAATTTGATCGTATAGGCTGTGGATGATCCTACGCTGTTTACCTGTTTTTTGAGCGAGACAGTAGAGTCAAGGTAGACCCCCAGTGTTTTTATTTCTTTGGAGACATTGATAATGTTGCCGTCAATGATAAAGGATGAGTATCTAGTGATGAGTTTATTCAGGCGTGCCTGGGTACCCACGATCATCAGCTCCGCCTTGTCATCATTGAGGCAGAGACTATTGGTAGCCATCCATGCCTGAATCTCAAGGTAGATGGTGTTTAGAATTTTGGAGTTATGGTCATAACAGTCAGTGAGGGGGATGAGGACTTGAGTGTCATCTGCATAGTTAGTGTAGATGATACCCAAGTTATCCAGGTGGTCGAAGAGTAGCTTCGTAAATATATTGTAGAGGGTGGGCGACACACAAGAACCCAGTGGGACGCCGCAGAGTATCGGTGTAGGGTCAGCTGAGGCTGACGAGGAGAAGACTCTGGTGGTTCTGTTAGAGAGGAAGGATTTAGCCCAGTTGGATTTTTTAGTGGAGAAGGCTGCTGTTGTGGTCAGGTGTTTGGTAACGATTTGGTGGTCAGCGAGGTTGAAGGCAGCGGATAAGTCCATTGTCTTTTGCCTCATCCATTTGTATCTTTAGGTCTAGGATGGCTGTCTTGGTTCCATGTCTGGGTCTGAAACCTGACTGTCTGAGTATGAGCAGTTCATTCTTCTCTAGGTGCTTCTGTATTTGCAAATAAGCCACCCGATCCAGAATTTTTAGAAGGAATGGGATGGTGGTGATGGACCTATAATTGGTGGGGACATTGGGGTCAAGGTTAGGTTTTTTTAGTTAGGGGCATAAGCCATGCTTCCTTGAGGTTGTTGGGTACTTGGTTAGAGGCGAATGAGGAGTTGATAAGTGCAGTGATGAAGGGGGTAATATCTTTAGCGCCTTTTTGATCATGGTGGCAGGACAGATGTCGCCTTGGCAGTGCGATGGTTTCAGGCTTTTTATAATGTTATAAACTTCCTTTGAGGTGACTTGAGAGAAGCTGAAAGGAGTGCAAGAGTGTAGGGTTGTCTCAGGGTCAGAGGCCTATTGGGTTCCGATGGTGAGGCTAGCCTTTTTAGCGCTGATCTTGTTTTGGAGCAAGGTGATTTTATCTGCAAGTGTTTGCTGAATTTTGGTACACCATTCAGCGTCTTTGATGCAATTTTGTGTGGGAGGTGTAGGGGATTCAAGCTCTTTTAGGATACTGAAGAGTTCCTTAGAGCTGGATTTTGCATTCTGGATTCTGGAGTTGTAGGTTTCTTTTTTGGCCACGAGGATAGCTGCTTTGCAGGTGGCGGATGCTGACATAAATGCAGTTTTGTTGATGATAGATGGGGATTTGCGCCAGGTCGATTCAGCAGATCTTTTTGTATTTCTGAGACTGTTTAGTTCAGGGGTGAACCATCCATTTGTTGAGGTGGGCCAGGGGTTTGGCTTTCCTAAGTTTAAGAGGGGCTGCCAGATCGAGAGCAGATTTGAGAGTGTTATTATATAGGTCTACCAGGTTGGGCGGGTCCAGGTTGCTGAATTTAGTTTCATTAAGGATGTTGTTAATGAGCGGCTGGAGGCTGTCTATGGAAATGTTACGACCATTTATGGATAGGTGGTTTTGGTTGGCGAAGGTCCTGGGATGGAGAGAAGGATGAGATGATGGTCGGACCAGGCCACAGGTTGATTTTGGGTAATGGATATAGAGCAGTTCAGGTCAGAGACCCAGTCCAACGTTCTGCCTTTGGAGTGGTTGGGTCTTGTGATTCTGTATGTGAAGCCTAGGTTGGAGATTGAGTTGCCTACAGCTAGAGTTAGATGATCGTTGGCGTCTAGGAGGCCAAGATTCATGTCTCCTAGGAGGATGGTTTGGGATCCGAGTTTGGTACGATTGGAAAGGAGGTTAAGGATGTTCTCCTCAAAGGATAGAGATGGTCCGGGGGGTCGGTAGATAAGATGCAAGAGAATTGTTTGGGGGGGGAGAGGGTTTGTTTTACCGATAAGAGTTTTGCGGAAACAAAGCTAGCGAGGGGAATCGCTCTGAGGGCTAGGTGGGTTTTGGTAATGAATGCCACTCCTCCGCCTTTGTTGGACATTCTGTCTGCCCTGATGATAGTGTAACCTTCAGGTAGGGCAAGGGAGAGTGCTGGTACTGTTGATTGGTGAAGCCAGGTTTCAGTGACTGCCAAGAAATCTAGGCTATTTGCTATAATGAGATCTGCGATCTCAGAGGCATGGGCCACAAGGGAGTGAGCATTGATAAGGGCTCCTTGGATGTTAGTGGGTTGTGGAGTGGTATTGGGTGGTTTCATGGACCCACCTGTAGAGGGGTGGGATATATTGAGCAAGGTGGTGGTACAGTTTTGGGGGATAAGTTGAGGATTTTTGGACCAGGCGGTGGCTTTGTGGTTGAGGAACTGAGAGCCTAGTCTTTGATTCCTTGAGTGGACTGAAAGTGGGATAAGAGGGGTTGGTGGTGTGGTGAAGCGATGTATCCATTCGAGAGGGCTCAGTGGCTCAATGGTGGCAGTGTTAAGAGGTGGTGTGCTATTTGCTTTGATGTCGAGTGCGGGTTGGCGCGGTGACAAGGGGTGTGACAAGGGGTGTGATGAGGTGGCCGAGTGTACTAGGGGAAGCAATGAGGCCAGGACCAGCCTGGCTCTGTGGAAGGATGACATGGTGAGCTGTCGGTGGGCTGGATATTGAGTAGAACCAGGGCAAGTATCAGGTGACTCTCTCGAGGTGAGACAGTGGACAGGCTGATATCAGTATTCAGGTTCAGGGGTTGACACAAGTTGGAGGGATTATAATCAGTAGGCAGGGTCAAACGTGCCTCTGAGGGGTAGTTTACTTACAGTAGGCAAGTTCCGAGTTTGCATAGTAGGTGAAATACATGCGTTGGGCAGGGTCCCATAAAATAGCACAACGATCACAGTGAGCAAATTATAAGCAACATAGGGAGTAGGCTGGTTCAAAATGAGCACAATGTAAAAGATACATGCTATGGGCCTTTTTACACATTAGCACAATGAGTGGAGATGATAGCAGTGCAGAGTAAGTAAGATACATGCAGTAGGCTGGAACCAAATGAATTTGATTAGCTAGAGCAAAACAGTAGTATTGCTGCCATTGGCTGTTGCACTCTTAGCTAGCAATGTGAATACGACAATAGCATTCAGAAGGCATAGGCAATGAGTAAAGCTGGCCGGTTGATACGAGCAGCGAGCTCAAAAATAAGGCTGTGATGGATGTGAGTGATAAATCAGCAAACAACAAATATAATAACAATAATATTGTGTTTTGGGTCAAGCTAACACAGTGGGTAAATGGGGTACCTCGTGCAAGGGGTGGAGTTGACATTAGTTGAAGGTAGAGCATGCATGACAATCGGGTCGAGGAAGTGAGGTGGAGGAGGGGGAGTAAGATTATTGAGCAAACTGTACCTTAAGAGTCACGGAAGGGATACTGAGCTGTTAGTGGAGCCGACAGATTCATGCACTACATGGAGATGTGCTACATGCACTGTGCACATATGGTATGGCAGGGTAGAAGTGCAGAGGGGCTCGTCTTGAATGTTATCGTTTGTCATATGGTCACAGTACCTGATGCAAGCAGAAATCTGGAGCACTTTGACGGCTGCGGAGCAGGGTCTCTGGCAGACGGCAGGGAAGGCAAGGACAGGCTGGGACAGGAAGTAGCCTTCTCTCAGGGCCTTCTTGAGAAGGGCCGGCTTACGCATGCCGGCGGGTGATTGGCCCCTTAGTAGGCAGACCTGACCAATAGGGGAGGCAAGCTGATCCGGGTGGGGGTAGGCAGGGAGGGGTGGAGGCTTAGGACTCCCGGGCGGCCATCTTGGAGCAGGCGCCCTCGTGCTCCACAGAGTGGAATTAACACCGCGTAGCGTTATTGTAGAGCCTGCAGCTGGTGTTCTTCAGCTGGCAGTGGATGAAGCGCTATTAGCCGTGCTTTTGGAGAAAATAAACAGCGATGATCTGGCGAACGCAGGAGTGGCACACTGGCTTCTCACAATGTTGGGGGAAGCTCCAGCTTCTCCTCCAAGCCGTAGCACTGCTCCAGCAGTGTTGGCAATAGCTCCTGCACCTCCGGCGTGGTCAAATGTACAATGTTCTCAATAGATGTTTGGGGGAAGATGGATGTTGATATGTTCGGGTGGGTTGAGGTGTGTGGGATGAGCATTTGAGGCATGGGGTGTCTGGCACGCCAGAGTGTTCCTCTAATCTTAGAGTTAGAGGTGGAATGATAGTGGGAGTCTGCAGGCGGGGCCTGAGTGTATCGATGTTCGGGTGCAAGGGTTATAGGTGGCGACCCGATGTGGGATATAGGGGGGGTTCATGAAGTTGGGAGCTAGAGCGGAGGTTATGCACCGGGAGGGGTGAGTTTTGCTGGGTGGGTATGGTGCAGAAATGCCAGGAATGAGGATGGTTCGGAAAGGTGGTCTTTTGTTGATGTGGTATCACCAATCCGTGAGGGGAAGTATATGCAGTAACAGAGAATGCAATAACCCTAGATGTAATAGAAGCGCCTAGATTTGGGACACCTGGATAGAGGGAGAAAAGGGCCTAACATTGGGGGACAACAGTAAATGCAGTAACCTTAGTTGTAATAGCAGCACCTAGATTTTGGACACATGGACAGATGGAGAAAGGGCCTAACACTGGGGGACAACAGTAATTGCAGTAACAGAAAATGCAATAACCCAAGATGTAATACCAGCGCCTAGATCTGGGACACCTGGATAGAGAAAGAAAGGGCCTAACATGGGGGGACAACAGTAAAATCAGTAAAACAAAATGCAATAACCTTAGATGTAAAAACAGCGCCTAGATTTGGGACATCTGGATAGAGGGAGAAAGGGCCTAACATGGGGAGACAACAGTAAATGCAATAACCTTAGATGTAATAGCAACTCCTAGATTTGGGAAACCTGGATGGAGAGAGAAAGGGCCTAACATGGGGGGGACAACAGTAAATGCAGTTACAAAAAATGCAATAACCATAGATGTAATAGCAGCGCCTAGATTTGGGACACCTGGATAGTCGGAGAAAGGGCCTAACACGGGTGGACAACAGTAAATGCAGTCACAGAAAATGCAGTAACCCTAGATGTAATAGCAGCGCCTAGATTTGGGACATCTGGATAGAGGGGAAAGGGCCTAACATGGGGGGTGCAACAGTAAATACATTAACAGAAAATGCAATAATCCTAGATGAAATAGCAGCACCTAGATTTGGGACACCTGGATAGAGGGAGAAAGGGCCTAGCACAGGGGGACAACGGTAAATGCAGTAACAGAAAATGCAATAACCCTAGATGTAATAGCAGCGCCTAGATTTGGGACACCTGGATAGAGGGAGAAAGGGCCTGACACGGGGGAACAACAGTAAATGTAGTAACCTTAGATGTAATAGCAGCACCTAGATTTGGGACACCTGGATAGAGGGAGAAAGGGCCTAACATGGGGAGACAACAGTAAATGCAGTAACAGAAAATGCAATAACCCTAGATGTGATAGCAGTGCCTAGATTTGGGACATATGGATAGAGAGAGAAAGAGCCTAACACGGGGGGACAACAGTAAATGCAGTAACAGAAAATGCAATAACCCTAGATGTAATAGCAGCACCTAGATGTGGGACATATGGATAGAGAGAGAAAGAGCCTAACACGGGGGGACAACAGTAAATGCAGTAACAGAAAATGCAATAACCCTAGATGTAATAGCAGTGCCTAGATGTGGGACATATGGATAGAGAGAGAAAGAGCCTAACACGGGGGGACATCAGTAAATGTAGTAACCTTAGATGTAATAGCAGCACCTAGATTTGAGACAGTTGGATAGAGGGAGAAAGAGCCTATCACGAGGGGACAACAGTAAATCTAATAACCTTAGATGTAATATTAGCGCCTAGATTTGGGACACCTGGATAGAGGGAGTCGGGGCCTAACATGTGGGGGACAACAGTAAATGTATTAACAGAAAATGCAATAACCCTAGGGAGTACTGGCTGATTAGATGCAGAATATGGCTATTGGGCTAATTACATAAGGCAGTATTTGGTTAGAGTCAAGACTAAAATCAGGAGGACTCAACAGGAGTGGTTTTCGATGAGTTCAGCTTCTCACGTTCACTGTTCTTTAAGGATAGATAACCAGTTATTGGCTGTCTTCAGTCTTGCCACAAGGCCAGACAGCCCTTCTCGCTTCTTCCATGCTCCCAGCTAATTATTTCCTGCGACCGAGTCTTCATCCCTTCTCTTCATGGTCCGAACTTACTAAATTTGTGATACTGATGTCCAGCTTATATATTATGGCGGCTTTGCATGCAGTCTATTCACTATGTATAGTTACTTCTATGATCACTTAGTCAGCTTGTTTTGCTGCATCTGTACATTTATCGAACATTTTGCATTTTCTCCAGTGCTCTTCACACATGCAATCTTCATTCCGCACATAAAAGTTTACTTTATCCTTTACTTCGTCATCAGGTTCTATAAGATCCATACATTCTCTTCGCCATCCAGTCTTCTCAGTGTGTCACGCTCACTTCTTGAGACGTCTCCAACTTCACCTTATCCTTTTTCATATGCCTTTGGGGACTTCCTCCAAAAGATTATCATCTCTTCTGGGATACATCTGATAGGGTTTTCTTAGTGGTAGTCGGTACCTTTTATCTAAGACTTGGCGTGGAATAGTCACAACTGCTGGTGTCAATCATGGAACTATTTCAGGCTGCCAGCATACAGGTAGCAGGGGGTGGGACTTCCTACAGAGGCCTATGACTGCTCCTCTACAACAGAATGCAGCCACCAATACATCACCATGTCATAATCTCTGGAGGAAAGCTGATGGGTAGCATGAAAATGCTATGCTGTGCAAAGATTCCCATGGGTACTAGGTGCTGTCGACTGAACACATGTTGCCCTCTCCCTTCCACATGCAGTTGCATAAGTTGACCACAGCTGCCATCTCTGGCACTCTTTCAACATGCATCAGATATGTTTTGCTGCGAAAGGGGTTCTTTCTTGAAGTCATGCCAACTTCCCACAGCTACATCTTCTGGTGTTCAAGTGTGTGCCCCGTTGCAAGCAGGGGACTCCAGAGACATGTTGTTGCTTGGTAAGTCACTTGACATTTTACAAGATTCACATACTACAAACATACATTCATATTGTCTCCTTCATGGGTACATGTGTGCATGGGGCCAGGACAACATGGACACATACTGATCATCACAGAATGCACACACATAGAATGATAAGAAAGCTCATTGCTAAACTCCATTTGCTGCCACTGTCATCTAACATAATTTGTTTTTTTTCTCACACAGGTGATGAGGGCAACCCCTCAGACCCAATCTCATGACTGTCTTCAGATATCCCACCATGATGCAACAGCACAGGTTCAACACATCACAGGTTTACAAGGGGCATCATCGAGTGGACCAGTGTCATTCTGAAGTCTCGCTTCAGGTGTCCACTCAGGTGGGGTCCTCCTGTACAAGCCAGATTTTGAGTGCTTCATCATCCTTGCTGGTTGCGTGTCCCATAACATTGCAGTGCAAAGGGGCACCCACTTTGAATCAGCACCTTACGTCATGCCCCAGCCATGTGTCAGTCCAGTACCACTGGGGGGCCATGGTAACAATGCAGTGTGGGAGAAGGGTCAGCTGGTCCACAGCTTTCCTGAGCTGCCATTGATAGCTGAGAAAGGAGTGTCAATGATGACAAATTGAGAAGTGGCAGGGCCAGATTCACACTTACAATTGCCTGACACTCCTAAGCATAGATGTCTGGGACATTTTCAAAGCCTCACCACCCACAACAGTCAACTTGCATCTCCCAGTAAGCAAACTAGCCACATGCACACCTGAATACATGCGGTCGATGCAGAAAAACACATGTGCTGGAGAAAACCACATGCACAAACGTACTCATCAGGAGAATGCACGGGACAAATACCTTCAATTTTGCCCAGCCAAGAATTCACACCAGGAGCAACACTGTCTGCTGTCAGTCAACCCCAACATACCTAAAGACCATTGATACATTCCATAGGACAGGTCCCACAGCTTACATTCCTTCTCATGCCATGGAGCACAACTCAATAAGTAACCTTCATCAATGTCCAAACCACCTTCAGTGATTTTACCATCTATAATTCACTGGAGCTGACAATCCAAAGCCCAGAGGGAGCAACCACTATTATGGCACAGGCATGTGACCCTCAAAAAGCTGTGCCCAACCCAGCCCACTAGCAAACCTTACAATGAAGAAATAAATACCCACTCTGCATACTACCAACGATAGACCCTTTGACTGCTGCCCACATTTACAATATGATTGCTCTATATCCTATCTGATAGGTCCTGCACCTAGCATAAGGGGATCAACACAATCTGCCAGTGCATCACACCAAAAGTGAACTAGACAAAATATACTGCATTGGTACATATGTGGCTCAAAGAAGATTCACAGTGCATAAACACCTGAATCCAAGTGGACAAATGCATGCATTCCATAGGACATAGTCATCAACACACATGCCAATTGTAGGTGAAGTGCGATGCCAAGCAAGGTGAACTACCACAATCAACAAGAGGCACACCATTGGACATGGAATGGGCGCAATTGCACTAAATACCCCCTCTTTCATGAAGACAACAGGTAAAATCCCACCTTACGGAAAGTTCAAACCCCTAACAGGTGGCATATGCCAACATGTAGCACTCAAATTAGTCCACACATGAGATCACAGTCAAAAGTGTCCATTACACACTTCCAAACATTGCCCCAATAACCATGTCTAGCTCTCGCTATATGAGTATGTTCATAAATCACCCGTTCACCAGCCAAGAAAACATGATTAAATGACAATGAGTGGAATGCCATGGCAAAATTACTATGATAAGAGTTAGAAATAAATCCTGCCAATCAGACAGTTGCACAGTAAATATGACACATTTTGGCCAGCTGGCCTCACTTTAATCACATACCAGGAGCAACATCAACAGTACAGGATACTGCAACCACTCACAATAGACAGCTGTGCACAAGGGCAAATGTAATCATCACCACAGCAGATGATTAACAGAGTAGGTCGAATAGTCAAAAGCAAGGCTGTACCATAGCAGGAGACGTTATCCCTTGGCATAGGTATGCCACAACATGCAGACACTGGCACAACATACCTACAGATGAGGAAACAAAAGGCCCAATTAGGGAGTACACCAGGATATTGATTTGCTGACATCATCACATTAAGACATAAAACCATTAAGCAAAGATGTTGCCTTATGGGGGTGTACTGCCTGGAAGTCCTAGCCCTGTCTGTCCATTATCCAGCTCTGGTGCCCTCGATGTATCTGGAAGACAGAAGGAGATATAAATTTGCATACCAAGTTATAGACTCATCATAACACATCCAGACTCAATGCATAGTCATTGTATATATCTTAAGTCACCATTCGCCCGCCTGTCATCTAGGAGCTGCCAGGCTATATGGGCGTGATTTATAGTACCAGCCAGCTTGCAAATTCACCAAATGTCACTACAAGAGGGACTTTCTGAAGGCCATGCAGCTCATGCAGAAATTCTTCCAATACACAGCTGCACATCTGACCCCACTAATCAGGACAGAAAGGCTGTACCCAACCTGTGTCCTTCACTGTGTGAGATGGATAAATACACATCCTCTAAACGGAATTCCATAGTCTGCAAATCTAATGGCAAGATGCCACGCACACCATGCATTCACTGTTGAAGGGAAGCACAGGCCTGTACCACCCTAGGAGTTACAGTAACAGCTACTCTATTTGCAGAGCATAGGTGCAAAGGCAGCAACCACAATCCATAAGTACCTGCCAGTCCCTGCCAGTTTGCCACTTCATACCTCATGGACATACTAAAGCAGGATCAGTAGCTGTGACATGAGACTACACAGTGAATGAAACCGAATGAGTGTCACATACGTTCCACTGAGTCTACATGAAAGAAAGGAGGAACAAAAAGTGATCAACCTGTTCATTGTACGGCATCACCTCAATGGCTGAATAATAGCACAGTAAATCCATCATGTGCTGAAAACCCTAAAGTCCCTTTGTCCAAGTTCCTGGACTAACAGATGCCCGTGCCTTTGTTGGAACTGTGGCCTTGACATAAATGAAACCTGGCAGGGACCACATCACTGCTGCCAGCCACATTACATACATTGCTATATATGGGCAATGGTCAAATTCAGCAGAACTAGTCTCGAGGGACAACGTTGGGAGGAAGATAGGTCATGATAGGATCTATGCACCCCACATATCATGCCTCAATCTATACCCATTCTGAATTACAGTGGCATCAAAAAGGGAAGATGTATGTTGCTGACTGGAAAGGTACTGGGCAACGGACTCAGCAGCATACATTAATTCACTGTACTGCTTCTTCTATATATTCTTCGCTGTTCCATGTCTGTGCACATGCAATGTGCACATCATGACATCATGCCTGGTATGCCAAACACCAACATAACTGTTAAAACACACAGACTTGTCCGGGGGAGCCGAATGCGTACACATGAAGACATTGCTCCATCTCCCCAACCACTCAGGATGTGTCCTTCCACGCCAGTGAACAGATACTGCAGTATGATATGATATAATGGGTTATTTATAACGTGCTTAATACCCAGAGGTTTCTAAGTGTGGTCCTGGGGATCGAACCTGTGTTGCTCTAGGTGTCTTGCTTCCAAGGCGACCACGTGCCACCTATCATATCATATCATGGTGTGTGGCTTCACACAATATACCACATTGGGAAGGAGAATCTCACCACCTGTGGGGGAATGCACAGGACTACTTGACAGCCAAGGTTGGGTATACAGCCTGGCAGAGGGGGTGCCTCTGGAGACATGTATATGGCCCCTGCTTAATTATGTGGATATCTACCTTAAATGCTGTGTGCACAGAAGCATTGGCCCTGCTATCTGCAGGTTTCTGAAACACTCCAGAAAAGAAGAACACATATTTTCAGAACTTTACGAACAAATGTTTAATGCACAGTACAGCCACTTCATGTATAACTTTTCAGCGTAATGTCAAGCAAATGGAGGGATGTGGTGAATTCTACATGGGGAATCAACAAAACACTACACAATATGCGGCTAGGAAATTGAAGAAAGGCTATTCAGGTAAAGCGTGCAGAAGGAAGGTATTTACAAGGGACGTCCGTGGGCACACACAGTATAAAAAAGAGAAGAGGCAGGGGAGTTGGTCTTAGATCAATAAATATGGGGAAGAACAAATGCATAACTCAAAGGTTCTCAGAATCGGCACTGGGTGATTATGCCAGCACTACCACCTGAATGCCCTCCTCCACCTCAAGTAGTAAAATGTGCAGAGAAGGAGGAGATGGAGGAGCATGGTGTTTGCAGGAACGCTCTCTCTGCTGTAGGCCCAGAGGCTCTAGAAGGAGGAGTGAAGTAGAGGAATACATCCGGGGATGTGTTTGGGGCAGAGACTGCCCATGACATAGAATATGTTGCAAGATCCCACAGGCCTTTTCTCTCACCTCATGCATCTTGCTAGCCATCGCTGCACGACTCTTCCTAAGACTCTCTGGAAGTCTGGGCTGCCTCTCAGACTGCCTCCTTAGCTGCCTGAGCCACCACCTAGCCTGCCTCTCGATGGCTTCACTCACCTCCCTTGCCAACTTCAGAATCTCTAAGCTCATGGCCTGACAGGTGGCAAGCATAAACCCCTGCAGTGGATAGATGAAGTCCTTGCCAGCACCTCCAAGGAGCGGGACACTTGCCCTGCTGCTACCTGGTATGTCCCTGGGAGATGGCAATACTGATACTGATGTGATTGAGATGATAGGCACATCAGGATCTCTAGGTTCTGGCAGCATTCACTGAATGCTGGACGTCATGTCCTCTGCAGACCCCTTACAGCAGAGAGGGTGTATCCAACTGAGGTGGCTTGCCTTTAAGAGTCAGGGGCAACCTCCCAGGAGTCTACTAATGCCACAGTAACCTGAAGCGATGTGACACGTTCTGGGGAATCCATGTGCACGTCAGTTGATGGTGATGAGGTGTTCACCTCGATGAGGTGTTCACCTCCAGGTACAAGGGAAAGTAGGGCAGCTGGAGCCAAAGGATGCTCGTGAGCCACAGCAGCCATATACCCAGATCATGAGTGTCAGTGTCAGCTGTCATGGTGCAAATGTGCGCCTCCAGCTCTGCAATCTCCACCACTCCTGTTCTCAGACTCTGGCTGAAAACAGCTTGCAGCTACAGTGATGTAACTTGGGATGCCTGGGCTTGGGCTGTGCACACGCTAGGACCAGGTCCTGCAGAGAAATGAAAGGGATACATCAGACAATGTGGCATCATCAGGGACATCTCACGTGCATGTTTGAGAGATCACAAACTCCAAAGTCCACATCACCTCTACATTTCACATTGATGACACGTTGATATGTACAATATGGGTACAGGAAGGAGACCGATATCACTGTGCCTAAAATCCTGGAATACACGTGGGAGTCAACATATTTTTACTAATCCATCAGCTATGACTATTCTTAAAGAGGTTAACTGTCTACTGTACAGGAGACTTGGTTGACTAGTGCCCCAGTGTTAGATGGCTACCAGGTTTTCACTGAAATGGCAAAGGCCAGTAAGGGTGGGAGAGTCTCGGGAGGACTTTTAATTTCTGTGGCCTCAGCCTTGGGTATGACTGCGTGTCCTTTTTCTGATATCCCGTTTGGTGCTATGGGGTTTGCTCTCTGGTCTGCAGATAGAGCATTTAACCTATTACTAGTCAATATTTATTGGCATAAGGGAATCCCTGAGCTCATAATTTTGTGAAGAGTGTATGCGACTGTATTACAGATTGGACTGCTAGATTCCCTTGTGGAAGAGTCATTGTTGCGGGAGACCTTAATGCCAACTGCCTCTTTGAAGATGTGGATGGGAATATGTTCGAGCAGACTTCGGGCATGATTCCCTCGAGCTTCAAATGTCAGGCTGCGAGAAGCTGGAGCCTTGCCCTGGGGCTCTTGGGCTGCAGCCTCAGACATGTAAAACATCAAGCCAGTCGAATGAGACTGAAATGCATACATGGTACAGACGGAGTCATTCCTCCTTATTGGATTATATTTTTGCTGATGAGTGCATGAGGAATAGTTGTACTGCCTTTTCAATACTGAGTAATGATTGGAGTTATCATGCCATTCTTGGGAGGGAATTTGCAATTGTGTTGATTACGAGAGAGCATACCAAATTGATGCGTTTGACCCCTACTTACCAATGGTCGGACTCAAACATTGAGATTTTAAATTGAAACTTCCACTCAATTATGAGCTCGGCTACACTGGCGTGGAAGATGCAGAATTTCAACGTGAATGGGTCTCAGACCTTTATCTAGGATTTGGTAATGAGGGTATGAGCTGATGCTGGCTTTAAGTGTGGTAGAGCATTCAGACCACTGCATTGCTACAAGGATGACCTGGTTGCAGCCATATCTACCCATGAGGAGGGAGAATAGGGCACTTAGGGGGGCTTACAATGATGCAGTGGCAAGATCTTGTCTAGCTAAGAAAATTAAGCAAAAATACAAGAACTACTGTAAATCGAGTAGGTGACTGTTGCTACAACGTGATGCTGAGAAGATTCTTGGGCTGCTGATAAATTCCACTCTGGGGGCATTCTGGTCATTAATGAATGGCCAGGGTCCAAATTTAGCTATTTCTCAATTAAATTCTGTCTCTGAATCTGAATGGTATAAAAGTACCTATATGCGCACACCTCTGTATAAGTAACATGTTTTTGGATAGGCTTAAGTCATTGACCACTTCGGGTGCAGAAGAGGAATACAGACTCTAACACGGGGTCTGAAATACAAACAGTGCAAAAAAGTGTCTAACATTTGAGACACTCCCGTCCCCTATACACCATATCAACTGAATTAAACAGACACGCACTTTATAACAAGTATTATACATTTTTACTTGTCATTTTTTCTTCAAATTAACAAAATCAAGAAGTGCTGTTAGTAAAATTTCATTCAAATGTGATCAACATCAAATTAATTTTCACATAACAAACATGTATCCCCTGTAACAGTCGAGGTGAGTTTTGCTTGTACAGATTTTTTGAGGCTCAACGCGTTTCAACCCCTTCTTCAGGAGCAAAATGGTTCTGTAGGAATACATACAAAAGACCAATCAATTTTCTATTCACTTCGAAATTCTCACAGTGTAACAATTGGTGTTAGAGATGTATACGTCACATTACTTTATTTAGAAAAATCAAATGCTATTATTCATTGAAATATAGTAACATAGGCAATATTCGTCATGGGGAATCAAGTACCATCATTATTCTTAAAGAACAGGTAAGCTCATCTTGCTTTCTCAGGCTTTATTAAAAGCCACAATCTGTTGTATGAATTATGTGATTACATTCTTGGTAAATCATACTAGGGTGTTCTGTTGGGGCAGTATTTTGTGCTGTCTCTTACTCTGTTTTTGAATTTCTGTAATTTGAAATGAACTATTCTAATATTGTCTTTACTTTTTATGGATACGCCACTGTTCACTATAAATAATCTGTAATTAGGCCTTTCTGAATTTTATCCTGAATTGTATCTGTTTTTATGCATGGTTAATTTAATTTAAATCATATACAATAACAAAAATAAAAGACATATGTACAATATGTTGCCACTGAATTTGGGTGACATCTCTCAACTGCCCATGTTAACACCACCCCATTATTCTATAAGGTTTGGCAGACCATCCTGCACATGTCATAAGTAGTGCAAGTCAAAATTATATGACGCTCATTCATCTATAGTGATAACACATAACCTAATTTGTCCAATGTGATGCCATTTGTCAGACAAATGAATAGCATTCCCTTGAGAATGCATCTGTGAAAACTAAATGGCCAACAATACCACGGTAAAAGCAAGAAAGGAACGCATGTGAGAATTGGCAGGTGTAATGGGCATAGCGGGAGCCAGTCAATGAGCAAGTCCACATGGAGACACAGACTTCGGCACCTTCATAGCAGAAGCACTGCTCTGAAGGGGCATATGTGTTACATGCAACTGACACCTGGCAGTTCCGCAACCCACTCAGGTCAAAGGCATAGGGGAATCCAAACCTCCTCCACGTCCCAAATTGCCCAATATAGGATTGATGGGAATTTACCGGTAGTGAAAGCATACAAGCACTGATGCATAGCCAGAATGCAGGGCAGACTTATCAAGTTAATAATATTGTGCATCATTGATGTTAACACTATTCCATGGTGCTGTAAAATGTCATAGATTATCACAAGATGCCCTAAATGAGAGGACACCGAGAATTACACTGGTTCACAAATCACACTACAGAACCAGCTCCAAGTCAAGCAGTATTTGGTAGGAGGGATATACCAACATAGCGTGTAGGTCACTTGCCAATGTAAGATGCCATGATACTTGCATCACATGAACATTGGTAGGAGAAATGTCTTTGAAATGGAAATCATGACCCAATGGTGACAACAGATAGCATAACGGTAAGTAACCCTTACACCAATTGAAGCACCAAAGGATGTGGATCCATCGGATGTGGATCATGAGGTGTAAGCAAGATTCCATGGCATACATTATCAGACACACCAGGAACGCCAAGGGTCACTTCAAATCCACAACCCTCTGGTATTTCTCCAGGCTAATCCTCTGGGGTAATAAAAGCTTTAGAGTGCTGATGCAGAACCTCCCATGCCCATGCAGTGGTTTCTTGGCCCCCTACTGAATGATCATCTGTGCCTTCTAGCCAGGCAGCTGCCAAAGTAGGAACCTCAGAGCCAGGAGTTCCACCTCCTGTGAAGTAAAATTGTGGTTTCTCCACCCAGACTATGGAGAACGAGGCATGTCACCACACGGGAAGGGAGGTGTCTATGGCCATGGTTGTGGGTGAAGGTGGTTGGCTCACCCTGCAGCTGGCAGGTCCTGGTCAGAGGTGAATGGGATCAGGCACCAGTACCCTAAGCCTGTTGGACATCACTCTACTCCCATTCCTCCAGTGTGTGGTCTTCCTCCTCTTCCGGCCCCTCTGATGGCCCTCTTATCTAGGCGCTGGGCCCTGCAGGATTTGGTGATCGGGGGCTTGGGTGGGCCCCTCATCAGCATGCACCTGGCCAGTGGTTTGGCTGGCAGCAGGATCTATTCCACTGAGCCCAGGTGCAATGTCCTCATCAGTGCTGGTGCTATGGTTTCTGGAGCCCTCCATAATCATTATTTGGGCTTTCTGGACAGCAGGCTGCCTGAAGTAATCCCTGCACCGCAGAACTTTAGACCTCAGGAGTCCTTGGTTCTGGGAATTGAAATTGAGGTTTCAATGCCAAGACAATGATGATTGACTCCTCTTCCATACTGTTTTGGGTACCACTCTGTACATTTTTGCATTGACATTGCATGCTCGTGACTTCCAGGAAGCTACACCTATCTACAGGTAGTCACTGTACATGCATAGCAAAGGACTCACTCAGTGTGCCATGCCTTCCAGGAAGTTCAACGTGCAACCTCTTCAAGGACACTAGTCACAGGGCATTGATGCAGGCGATGCTGTCATGAAAGGATAATGTGATGAACGTCATCAGGGTGCATGCTTCACTTATAGTGCCATGTACTAAGAAGGGTGGTTACAGATTAGGTTTGTGAAGAAATTAAATGATTTATGTGAGGAACAGATGGCAATTTGTGTTTGGGCATGCCATAAAATGGTAATTTGTGTCAGGTATGCTTGCCTTTCATGCTTAGAATTTGCTAAGCCAATAACCCATCATTCTTTATCATGTTTGGGAATTTGGCGCAAGACCCCAAACCTGTAGAAATGGTCAGTGGTGAACATGTATCCCTCACTACGCCTGTGTTGGTATTTGTTTCTCTGGTCAATATGGGGTGAAGCCTTAGTTCCAATAAGCCCAAATCAGCATTGATTGGTCTGGTCATGGACCGGAGTAACATTAGCATTACCCTCAGTTTCAGGAATTCCGAGTCTAAAATAACTTCTTCCCATGTTCTGTTGGAGCAGTTGAAGCAAGTATCCATGGGAGAGGTACACTTCTTTTGTCTAGCCCTGAAGTCGGTTATGGAGTCCTGTGTGAAAATTCACTCTGACAATCTTTTGTGTCATTCGTGTCATAGGCAGGAGCAGAAACCAAAGTGGGCTCAACACCTAAGAGATGTATTGCTGCGTGAAACAATCCAAATTATGAGAAGTTGTCTGGCCTAGGAGAGCGAGATGACCGAACTCTTGCAGGTCAAGTAAAAAAAGCTGATGTATGATCACTCTGCCGTTCCAATACCTATTGAGACAAGGACATTTGTACTACTAGTGAAGCTCAATCTATGGACCTTATTGTCCATTAGAATGACCATACTGTGGAACAAATGAGTAATGAAGATTCCAAAGCAATTGAAGCCATCAATGAAAATGATGTTGCTAATTCATGGAATAGAGAGATAGGGGGCTTACCCTGGATTAGAGACAATAAGCAGAGTCATGGACTGGATAAATCCTACCAGACATTATCTCACCTGAGAGATGGTGCAGCAACAGCTCCAGCTCCATTTTCAAAAGGACAGCAGGAGTGCAATATTCTTACAATCAAATCTGATGGCATGTCAGTGGAGCCACCTATGTCTGCCTACAATGCCTTTGAAGAAGTGAAGATGTGCAAAACTTTACCTTAACTCTCTGCAGTGATTTGTGAAGGTAGCCTAATGGATCGTCTTAAGGGCAAATGACTATGATATTGATGGAACTCCAGAGTCTCCGGAAAACCTGTCCAGCTTACTAAACAAGATCTAAAGATGGTTAAGTAGCAATTCTGAGAGTGGTAATAAATGATGTTGTGGTGTATCAAAATCCAATTGTTATCAGATGTGGCGCTTCCAGCCTGATTTCTTCATTAAAAAAAGGCGACCCTCTGGTGAACCCTTTCTGTAGAATCTGCTCCAACGAACCCATCATGAGAACGTGTTTTACAAATACAGATGAACCAAAGTGGGTGGTCCAATTAAGTTCTGGATCCTGGATGGCTCCAACAGTGTGAGTACACCTGAACAAAAATTGGATATAGGCATGCCAATGATGCAGATACAGCCGCAGGCTAGATACAATTCCTCAGGGTGTCTTCAATTGACCTAATTTACAAACCAACTGTTGTACGTGACTAATTGGGGTGGTGCAGCAAAGTAGGAGGGAAAGACATCAAACCAAGAACAATTGCACATCTTCGATGGACATCAAACCTTTTTCATGGCATGTTGCTATATTATTTCTCAAAAATTGGGTGACCCTGATTTTAAGGCCTTTGTTGCAAAATTTGATTGTTCTATATGAATTATAAATGTTGGAAGACTGGCACTTCGGTTATTCCTTATTTTTTTTGCAAAAGTGCAGACAAAGGGTCTGAGGTGAGGAATCTGAGTGGACTCCAGATTTCTTGCAGGACTGCTTATGTAGTTTAATGACTGAGAGCAATCTCAATATCACACTCATAATGGCTGTTGTCATTGTCTTCCTGAATGGGAAGTCCTTTAGAGTCATAACTGTCTATGCAAATGATACAAATGTTGATGAATTTTCTTGCCCACTAAGAAAACTTTAGGACATGGCCATTGACCCTCTTACAGGCAAACATGATTTCATCTTCTGAGGGAATTGGAATGCCAAAATTGAATTGTGGTGGGAAGGGATTCATGGGGCGCACTACAAGAATCTCATGGCATATGTAATACCAATCCTGAGGCAAAGCCGGAAAAAAATAGATGCAAAGGGTCAAGGGTCAGTGATGTCATTTTTGATGTCATCAGTGTGGTTAGGGGCTGAGCAATGGAATCTCATAGTCAAACTGCCGTAGCTTCCAACACCTGATGAATTTCAGGGGTTTTGTTGCCTAACATCATCATTTATTTATTTATTTATTGTCATTATTAATAGAAATCAAGGGAAAGCAATGGATTTTTGGCACAGAAATGCTTACAGAATTGAACCATTGATAACAGAGTGGAAAACATATGTGTTAGAATGTAAGTTCAAGACTAGATGTTGCAGGGGAAGGTGGAAACATAAACCCGGGACGAGAACACAACAGTTTGACATAGGAATGGCATGGTGGAGGAAGTGCTGAATTAAGGATGGAGGGGTAATGGAAACATGTTGTATAGTTGTCCATGAAGGGAAGGATGAGAGGAAAACAGGGTGAAGCTGTAGCGTAGAGCATTAGGAAACAGGTTCTTCAGAAAGAAGGAGAGATTAGAGGTTGGTTTGAAATAGTGGTTGATTTGGAGTAGTACGGAGAGGGAGAGGAAGAGCATAGACTAGGGGATCAAGGAGAGAGAGAGAGCGGAAATGGGAGGGAGCACAGGGCGCACAAGTGGGGCAATGGAAAGAAGCTGAGGATGATCTTAATGAGCGAGGAGGAGAGCAGGGAGTGAGATGAGCAGATAGGTAGGGTAGGGTGAGTCTGTGGATAGTTTTGAAGATGATGAGAAGAAGTTTATACGTAGCCATTTGTTTAATAGATAGCCAGTCAATCTGGCGATGGGCAGAGGAGGTAGAAGTAAACCAAGAAAGATTGAACAGTGTTCAGACAGCTAAGTGAAGGACTGTGTCCTGAGGTGAAAACGCATATTTGGTAATGCCATATAAGAGGCTGGCACAGTATTCAGATCTAGAACGGACCAAAGAGGAGATTAGCTGTTTATCAGTTCTAAAAGGAATACGATGAAATATTTTTCAACTATTAAGGAGGTTAAGTCTGGCATCAGTGGCAGGCTTGAAGATGAAGAGCAACAAGGTATGTGATGGGTCAAAGATGACACCAAGCCGAGTAAGGAAGGTACTCAGGAGAGAAGAGAAGACAAGGAGGAGAGGAAATTATAGCCTGTTTGACTGGGAAGTAGAGAACATCAGTCATAGTGGAGTTGAACATGAGTAGGATGGTGGAAAGCCAGTTTTAATTTTTTGACAACAGTTTGTTGGATGGGGGTGAAAGGAGAAGAAGATCTGAGTGTTGTCAGCAAGGAGTTGATAGGAGAAGCGGTAAGAGTAGATTAGGGCACCAACAGCTGACGTATAGAAAGTGAACAGAAGGACAGACCTTTGGAGAACTTCAACATTTATGGATGGGTGAGTGGGATGTAAGGACACCTGCAGGACACCTACAAGTGTCTGTAGACAGGGTATGAGGCAAACCAAGTGAGGGCCTTATCTGTAATGCCAAATAGAGATAATGTAGAGATGAGGTCAAAATGGTAAACAATATCAAAGGCAGCAGTGAGATTGAGAAGAATAAGAATAGATGAAAGGTTTGCATGCCGAGAGGAACATATGAAGTTGCTGACATTGAGGAGAGCTGTCTCAGTAGAATGCAGAGGTTGGAAGCCAGATTTAAGAGGGTTCCAGAGGTTGTGAGTATAAAAAGAACTCAGTGAGTCGATGGAATAATAGTTACTCTAAGATTTCGGATTAGTGTGTAGAAGAGAGACAGGGTGAAAGTTGGCAGAACAGTTAGGATCTACACCAACCAGGGTTCTTAAGGAGAGGGATGACAGCAGCTGTCTCATAGGATGAGTGGCATCGTCAAGAAATGAGTTGAAGAGGGAAGTAAGATGTGGATCAACACTGGGAGCTATCTGCTTCAAAATGTGTAGTGAGAGTGGGTCAGTGGGGGCACAGGAAAGTTAGGCCTTGAGGATTGTGACAATAATCTCATCAGGGTTTCTGTGGCAAAGGAAGACATAATAGCAGTGCAGAAATGCATCAATTTTGTATTATTCTGTGTTAGCCTAGGCACACACATTGAAGTGCAACCTTCAGACTCCATTTTGGTTTCTTTGCCCACTTGCTGGGTTTTCATGTCACATGCAGAAAATGATTCAAGCCTGAAGAGCTGATGAACGCACTCCCGCATGGAATGATTAGGCAAAGGAAATTGTCAGCTTTAAGCCTTGAACATGCCAGCATGAACAGAAATCAAGTGTAGTCTATGGGCCTCATTACGACCCTGGCGTTAAGGGTTTAACGACGCCGTAAAAGGTGTCGGCGCTGTTAACCCCTTAACGCCTGATTACGAGGTCCCTTTGCGGGACCCGACCTTAACGGCTGGTTTTACCAGTCATTAAAGTAGGGTGCCGCAAAGGGACCTTGGTGCTAAGTAAGGTGCCGCAATTTGCGGCACCGTACTTAGCGCCTTCCCCATTCCCATTGAGCCCTATGGGGCAAAAATGGGAATGGGGAAGGGCCCATGGTGAATGGGGAATTACCGCCCCGCCAACCTTGGAATGGGGCGGTAATTCCGCCATTCACCATGGCGGACCCCGGCATGGACCATGGTGCTAATAGCACCATGGTTTAGCGCCGGGGTCGTAATGAGGCCCTATATGTCTTTCTGTCTCTTGCTTTTCAGAGCTAATTGCGCGACTAATGTTTAGGAAACATGAGGTACCACGCACATTCTGGGTAGGGATAATTAACCTACCAAGACAAAATGTGAAGCGCCCTTCTGGTAGAAGGAAAACATAAATAAGATATGCCGCCAGGAATGTCTCCTTGCCCTAGGAACCAGATGAACCTCACTGCTCTGAGACAGTAAATTGTACAGATGTAACGTAGAGCGAGTATGCATGTGTTGCCATATATAATGCACACATTAGGCAGGTCGTAAACCATCAGTAATTACACCAACTGATGCTGCTCTGAACTGTATGAAGAGGCAAACTGGCCACCTTGTAAATTGCTCAATTTCTCTATGACTACTTGCAGACATAGCTGAACCTGAGACCGCTTGAAGCGAGAATAAAAACTCTTGTTACATATTTGTTTTGTGACTGGTGTGTTCTTCATTTATTTGCAGTAACTTATTTTGGGACTTACAAATTGTCCCCGGACTGTGGGGATCTTCCGATGATGACCCATCGCTTTTTTAGTGCAAAGTGGAAGGACTTAACCAGTGAGTATCGGGGGCCCCTGCTAGGAGATCGTGTTTCTCGCAGTCTGCTACTCGTGATCTACGTCTGTTGCTTCGCCCAGAGGTCATCACAGCGAGTGTCCCGGACCGTATGCAGCGACTGTGTTTTGCTTTTTGGAAGCCCACCAGATACGAAGGGGTTTGGTTGAAATGATGGGAGATTGATTTTGGTTTGATCAGGTGAGTTTGTTTCAAACTGGAATTCTTTGAATATTTGTTTGGATAAAATATTAGGGGCAAAATATTTGCCAGGTGATAATCATTGTTTTTGAAAGTATACCTAGTTTAAGCAAGTTTTCGACTTCTTGGGCAACTCTTTGTTGCAAGAGAAGACCGCAAAATGGTTTAGAACATAGCCAACTGGTACCGCCAAAAGTGTCACCTGCCTATGAGATGTACGTTAAGTACAGATTAGGATCTACAGTTTTTAACAGTATTTGGCACTGCCAGACCGGACATGAAGCGAATCTTCAGTGGCCGTCCTTGGGACGTTTTGAACTGACTTGAATATAGAACTTAGAGTCAGTACTATTGAGAAAGAAATTTAGACCTGCTGCTTTTGACGCAGTTAGGGACTGGCACAAAGAAGCCACACAGAGCCTCAAAAGTAGGGAGAAATTTGCACGCAGACATATTACCCAAGCTGAAAAGGCTTTAGCGCACGATCAACAGAAACAAGATGAGGCTATAAGGGGAATGGATAGAGGGTTCCAATTAGAAGTACAGAAAATATACCCATCATAACAATTGCATGCATCTGATGAATTAATAAATAAACTACTGAATGAAAGGCAAACACCTCCTACCACACCTCCTCCGTATGTTCCACCACCTCATACACCAGCACAGCCACCATTTCCAGCTCTCAATACACGCTCTGATGGTTGGCCTCCACACCCTAACACACGGGATTTACTTTTACCACCAGCAACCTCTGCCACTTCCGACACTCCTCTTTTAGCGCCTAGCGACCAGACAACTGTGACCCGTAGTGCAGTACCCCTTGGACAGAGAAAGGCTTTATGGCAATGGGCAGAATTCTATATACAGGACTGTGACGCAACAGCCGCTTCAGGCTCTCTGACAGATCATGGAGGTATCCCTGAACAAAAGGTATTGCTAGAACAGATAGGACTATACTTAGCTTAGCCAAAATTTGGGGCGATCTTACTGTTTCCATTGCAGGATTTAAATTTCTTGTCAAGTACTAGAGACACCCCATTGAAAATATAGGAGCAAATGTCGAAATTATTTACCTTTAAACAGGAACTATACCAGATGCACCAATTATAATTAGATAGAGGGACAAAACAAACATCCTATGTCCAGAAAAGATTTTTAACCGCACCAACAACTGTTAGAGAAGAGATGCGTATGTGCACGAGAGACACACTCAAATGGATTTCAGACGCCTCTATCTCTCCTATCGACATTCTGACACTTTTAGCCAATATTCTCCCTCTATTGAAAGAATAGTATTACAGGTTATGGTTGGATATTTACAAGACAAATGTCTTAAGAAGAAATTATGCTGTCCTGCAGATATTATGGTAATATACAAACACACATTTTCTAATGACACCCTGTTAACCTTATTGCCCCTCGATCTAGCTTTGCTCCTTAATAAACAATCTGAGTTTCCCACTGCACAGCTACCCATGAGAGAAGTTCCTCCTACTCTTGTTCCCAACAAAGAGGAAGCAGGCGTTAATGGTGCAGCTGCAACAGTTACCCCTGCACACTATATCTCGCAATTTGTACACGTTGCATTCTCACGGCAGGAAGTTAGCATTCTTAAACAGTCTATCCCTGGCATCAGGTAGAATCCCACAGGGTTCTATAAAGAAATAGAGTCTGTATTGAACCCGTTGAGTTTCACTTTAGGGGACATAGACTTGTTATTTCCTGTCATCTTGCCGGCAGATTTATGGAAACAGGTTAGGTCTGTTGAAAATGTACCAGTTATGGGCCATACATGGCCTGCACTCGAAGTAGCTGATAGGTCAAGAAAAGCTGTCGAGAAACCTCCACAGAACATGCTAGCACATGTAATAGCCCTGGTTTGCCTGTTTATAAGAAAGGTGGCAATGCTTGACCCTCATGTTTTTTTTATAGATCTTCGAACGATTAACAAGGTAGTAGCACCACAGTTTCCCATGGTTCCCAACATCACTATCATTCTGACTATGATTCCAGCAACGGCTACGCATTTCACAGTCATTGACTTGAAAAATGCATTTTTTGGCATCCCTATACACCCAGAAAGCAGATATTTGTTTGCTTTTTCTCTTGGGGGACGTTTCTTTACTTTCACGCGAATACTGCAAAGGTAATCTGAGAGTCCTAGTATTTACAGTAGGGCCCTCAAGGAACAATTAGACATGCTAGAATTACCTTCCACTTGCACACTCATAAATACATTAATGAATTGCTTATCGCTGCAGACTCAGTAAGCGCTTATAAGTAGGGTACTAATTTGTTACTGAAGCATCTAGCTGACAATGGTCATAAAGCATCTTTTAAGAAATGTCAGTATTGTCAACAGCAGGTAAGGCACTTTGTGCCTGAAATGATACAGAGTATCTCTGATATGGAGCTTCCTAATACACAGAAAGAGGTTAGGGCTTTTATCGGAATAATAATAAATAATAATAATAATTTGGCATTTATATAGTGCTACGAACCCTCAGGTATCTGAGCGCTGCTTATTATTACCCACGGTGTGTGGTGCTCATTTATCGACCTCGGAAGGATGAAACGCTGAGTTCGGCGCTGCCGGGATTCGAGCCTGCGTTCGCAGGCTCTGCACTGATGTCAAAGTGAGCGCTCTACTCGCTGTGCCACTTGCAGGCAATGGATTCCAAATGTTTTGGCCATGATTAAGCCTTTGTTGACATTGACCAGAAAGGATGTAGTGTTGTCACTATCTTGGGATGCAGACTGTCAGAACGTTTTTGATCTGCTCAAAACTGCTTTATGTTCTGCAACAGTATTGGGCACACCAAATTATAGCAAGGAATTTGTGCTATTTGTGCATGAGAGAGACGGTTGCGCTTTGGCTGTGTTTCCTCCTTGTTAGACCCTCTTGCATGCACTTTGCCAAAATGGCTTAAGGCTGCGGCTGCTGCCGCCTCAGTAAAACAAAGAGAAGGCATGGTTTTGGGTCACTCCTTAACCCTGATGGTGCCTCACTCGGTAGATGTACTACTGAATAGAATGCAAACTCAGCATCTCACTTCTGCCTGGCTCATGAGATATCAGCTTATTATATTTGCATCCTACATCAAAATTAAGACATTCTGTTCTTTGGATCCGGCCGAACTTGTCTCCTTTAAACGAGAACAGTACTAATGACACCAGTCATGATTGTCTTTCTGTTACTGAACACGACACAAAATGGAGGATTGATTTGAGAGGCACATCCTTGCCATCCTCGGACGGGGAAATATTTTGTGATGATTCATGTTTCAAATTCCCAGGTGGCACTTCTACATCTGCCTATGCAATCGCCACCGTAGACACAATTATCGAAAGCAGGAGAATTCCCCAAAATTCTGCACATGCTGCAGAAATAATTGCTTTGACTAGAGCGTGTAAAGTATCCCAGGGGTTTGGAGTACATGTTTATACTGAAAGTCAGAAAGCCTTTGGAGTAGCTCCCAACTTTGGGAGGCTACGGCTGAGAGGGGATTTTTAACATCTCATGGTACGAAGATTCAACACGGTCCTTTGATAGTCCAACTATTATCACCATTGGCTTTCCTTAAACAACTAGCCACAATGAAATGCGCAGCACACCAGAGAGTGACTGACGATTTTGGGAGAGGCAACGCAGTCACAGACAAAATAGCCAAACATGCTGCCACAGATACACAATCAAGAATGTATGTGTTGGACTCTGCTAGGTGGGTTGCTGAAAATGGGATGATGGAAGAGGGCATTAGTAGCGTGAAATAAATTCAGGCCAAAGCCACAACAGATGAAATTGAACTATGGGGTTCTGGCCCAGCAGGGTTGGATAATGAGGGTTGTTGGGTTGATCATGAAAAACAAAGATGGATGCTGCCCAAAGCTTATATAACAGCTGTAGTTACTATGGCACATGGGACATCTCACAACAGTGCCAAAGGTATTTGTAAACATCTAGACCCAGTATGGAGTCAAAATTCCCAAGATTGCAAGGTGACTAGTTCAGAACTGTATTATATGTCCACAACACAACATTGGGAAGGGAACAAAAGCATCTAAGGGTAGTTTTGAACCTCCTTCCATGCCATTCGAAGTGATTTTGACTTCATTGAAATGGAATGTTGCCAACATTACAAATATGTGTTAGTAGTGATATGTGCATTTAGCAAATGGTTTGAAGCTTTCCCTTTGAAGGATAATACTGCCATGTCCACCGCAAAAGTCATGTTAACATAATGCTTCCCTAGATTTGGGTTACCTAGAGTAATATCATCCATCAATGGACCTCATTGTATTGCCCCTATCATACTACAGGTATGTGAGAGGCTACAGATTAAGAAGTGATTCCGCTTCGCAAGACATCCACAGAGTGCCGGGATAATTGTACACCATAAATACATTCTTAAGAACAAGATGGCAATCTGAAATGGGCCGATGCCCTACCCCTAGATCTGTTATCTATGAGAACCAGTGCCCAGGCAAAAATGGGACTCTCTCCTTATGAAATAGTGATGGGGAGTCCTTCTAATGTATGGAACGCACCTAGACCTAAAAAGTTGTCTGACATCGAGTACCCATTATTGACTGATTACTGTGACCAGTTGACTCAAGATTTGCATTTGATTAACCAACAGGTTCATGTAGCACTGCCCGATAAATATGAGGGTCCTGGTCACCTCATTCGACCTGGCAATTATGTCTTTGTGAAAGATTTTGAGCGGAAGTCCAGTCTTGCTGCTCGTTGGAAAGGTCCCTACCTGGTGCTACTGGCCACTTAGATGGCTGTTTGAGTGGAAGGAAAAAAACACTGGATACATGCAGCGCACCTGAAATGAGTGCCCTTGCCTTTGCCCTATGACAAGTGGGTAAACGAGGGGAAAGGAGTCCCTGAAACCAAGAGTGTGCCTTTCAGTGATGACACATGTTCTGATCCTGAGCCTAAGCAGCTTGATTTTCACAATTGTATCCACCGTCTTTGGATACTGTTCCTTTGTTCACAGATCATTCTGTACCTGGAGTGACCAGGTATAACCTTTAACCACAGAATTAGCTAGAAGATGACATTTTGTAGGTAGGAAAGTGTGGTAAGAATACTACACCAACAAGAAACCAATGGTATTCCCTCTATTCTCCCCAAAGACACTTGTTTTGAAGGTAGAGGTGGGTTGGGAAAAGAAGACTACAAGCAAGATTGTCCACGTGGTCAGGTGCCTCCCACAGATGAGCTTATAGAGCCTGTTTCAGTGAGGCTTCTTAACGGACACTTAAAGACTGTGGGCCTCATTACAAGTCAGGCAGAATGGGTTAACAGGCTCCGCTAATGGTGGTGGGCCCATTAACATCATTCCGCCTGATTATGAGGTCCCCTCGTGGGACCTGGTAAGGACACCTGGTAAAACCAGGCGTCGTTACCGGGTTCCGCAAGGGGAAGAGGTAGCTAACAATGGGCCGGTCGTAATTGGCCCTTTGTTAGCTCCCTCTCCCATTCCCTATGGGGGCTCAAATGGGAATGGGGAAGGTCCAGGCCCGGGTTCCCTGAGGGAGGAATTACCGGGCCCTCCGAACTCGGAATGGCCCGGTAATTCCCCATTCAGGGAACCCGGTAAAGGAGCCCAGTTTGGCGGCAGCCATGGAGCCAACAGCTCCATGGCTACCGCCAAACTCGTAATGAGGCCCCATGTCTCTATTTGGGCACGTAGAAGCGGGGACAAGGAAAATATTGCCAATGGAGAGTCCAGGTCTAAAGGACTATGGTCCACTAGGGACAAATGCATAATCATAATTATTGTAGCATCTATTATGCTCATACTGATACCTGTGTTATGTTTTTTGGAAAGCTCACATCCTCTCAGCATATTGTTGTCTATGGTTAGCTCCACTACTTTGTCTCCTTTCCATATACACTCGCACACCCTTCACCCCCTTGATCTCGAACACAGAGAAGGGTATCTCAACAACACCCTCATACTCATCATGAATGATACACATGTGATCCTGACCAGAACAAATTGTTGGGTATGCTCTCACCTCCCACAACACGGTGAGAAAGGTTTAGGTTGGTAAATATATCCACTCCCATTATCAAATGCTTGCCATGCTTCTTTTGGGGCACTGTTTTATGGTAAATTAAATGATAGTACCACTGATAACTTTGATGGGACCAACATCAATGAATGTGATCAACAGGTATTGCTGAGTCTCAGAAGCTCTGCCTTTGCTAATCAAAGCACAACCAATGTTGTCTGTACCAAACATGCAGATAACAGATCTAGACCCTACCAATCAATGATCTCATTCCAGATGTCACCGGTAGGAAATATGGAAGTAACTGCCCTTTCTACACCATCAATCATGATCCTGATACAGTACCATGTTGTTTAAGTAAAGAAGGTTCTCGTTATATGGGTACATATGACAAATGTATGCACACTGCGACTTTGACAAATGAGACAAGGCCCTTATACATCGGGAGATCCATTTACTTTGTCTGTGGGAAACAGGCATATCCCTGGTTACCCAAAGATTGGAAGGGAACATGTTATTTAGGGATACTGCTGCCAGGAGTCTATGTCACCTTAACCGCAGACATATTGAAACATCGCCTAAGGAGGGGGGGTCGATGATTACACACCTCTCCAGATATTAGGGGATGTAGCAAAATCCATGATTCCTTTTTGGGGACAAATAATAAACTCTTGAGATATTAGAAAGTTAGCCAGAGTATTAGAGAAAACTATTAATGAAACAGCTGACATAATGTTTAATATGATGTTAGAAGCAAGAGCTATTAGACTAGCTGCTCTTCAGAATAGGATGGTCTTAGATGTCATTTTATTTGAACATGGAGGAGTGTGCAAAATGGTCGGGTCAGCGTGCTGCGTATATAACTCTGACTCCTCCACTACTGTGTTTCAGGCTATTAAAAAATTGCATACACTGAGTTCTGTAATCCATGTAATTGAACATGATTGGGCCATGGGTTTGGAATTTCTTTAGAACCTGGGGTTGAAAGATATTCTCTGCACTCGCCATTTTCATTGGAATAGTGTTATTTTGTTGCTGCTGCTTACAGTGTTTACCAGTTCTAGGTTCTATATTAGGTAACTGCTGCTCTAAAGCGCTGGAGAAATTTAAACCTGTATTGTATCCTTCTTTTGATGTGACTAATCCCTTGCTAATCCCTTAATCATGCAGGATGTAGAGATTAGACAATTTATGGCGATCGATATACATGATGACGACGATGTATGACCTTAATGTGTTAGCTTATGCTAAAAGTAGGGTTTGTGAAAATGCATCCATTTTGTTTTATTCTGTGTTAGCCTAAGTGCACACATTGAAGTGCACCCTTCAGACTCCATTTTGGTTTCTTTGGTCACTTTGTGGGTTTCATGTCGCACACAGAAAATTATCGCAGCCTGAAGGTCTGATAAACGTGAAGTGGGAGACCCAAACACCCGCCACGAGAAGAGTTTGCCCATTTACCAGACGACCAGATACCAATCAGAACATGGGGCTCTTATCACTGACGCCAGCACATTTAGCCAATCCTCAGGAGCCTTCATGTAACAATTTTCATGTATCTAATTGTAGGGACAACCCAGATATACCACCTGACTACACCTTGTCCACTAATATCTTTCTCTATATGTGTGCTATACTAACCCTACCACTCGAACACCCAATTAAGAGTGGCGATAGGTTTTTTGTTAACTTTCTGAAGTGACGCAAGTAGCGCGTCATAATACAGTAAAAAGGGCCTGCGAGCCCCACGATTGAGTGTGTGTCAGGACGAACGCGTGCGCTCCTTGACCCATCCCTGCCGTTTTGTCTAATAAACAGCAGAGTCACCTTGCTCCTTGTGTGCGTCTCATACTCTATCTCATCTTATCTGGGATACACACGGGAGGAGTTGGGGCCTCCCTGCCTGGAGGTCTGCGGACGGTCCGGCCGACCCCGGCAGAATTTCCCCCCCGACAAGTTGGAGGCACTGCTGAGATCTGTTTAAGATCGACTTTTATTTTTACTTTTTCCAGGCACTCCCGTTGCGAGGAGGCCCGGCGGCGCGGCCCCCTCTGCCGTTGCCCCCTTCTGAGGACTACAGGACCATCGCGGAGCTGCGAGAAGACCGGACAGCGCAATCCGGATATTGGCCCTCGGGAGCCGGTTGAGAAGTATCCCGCCCGCGGTTGGCGAGTGTCCAGACGTGGTCCAGACGAGGGGAGGTGGCGAGCCGCTTGGAGGGGTGCACGCAGTCGAGCGGCCCTGCATCGAGAGAACTTGGTGAGCATGACACACACAACGAGCAATGCGAAATTGTGAGGGAGGGGGGAGGAATTAAATAAGGGAGGAGGGAGGTGTTGCACAGGTGCGCGGCGAAGGTTTGACAATATAGTGTTGGCAATGGAATGAAAGGGAGTGAAAAGAGTGCGAGAGCAGTCACGCGAAAGAGGGGGGCGGAGCACGAAACATCACGTGTGGCCGCTCGTAGACACTGATTGGCCTAAATCGCGACTAACGTGTAGGGGTGGGCGTGTGTGGTTTCCTACGATTTGGCATTTATTGATCAATGAGTAGATGAGGTTCCCTATTGTTCGAGCAAGAAACTCGATAGGTAGATGAGGTTTCCTATTGGTCGAGCAAGAAACTCGATAGGTAGATGAGGTTTCCTATTGTTCGAGCAAGAAACTCGATAGGTAGATGACGTTTCCCTGTAGGGGGTAGCTAGTTGCATAGTTGCCAAATACGGAAGATAATTGGCTGGTTAAGCCCTCCTGTTGAGGGGCGTATCACACGCGAGGCGACGCAGCGTGTGCAGTCCGATTATATTATTGATGAGATTACCTTGTTCCAGGAGAGACAGGAAGACAGCTGTAGGGTTAGCGGGGGTAAATTGCAAGTGTATTTTGAAATTAATAATGAGAATGTACTAGTAGCGTAGAGACATCGGTGACGTCACCAGTAGGGATTTTATAGGATATCACGAGCACAAGGAACATTGAGTTTTGAAGGTGGTGGGGAAGAGAAAAATGATGAGGGAGCGGATACGAAGATAAACAATAAACGAGTGGATTGGAAGAGGAGAAGAGGAGAGGGGCGTGGCTGAGCACGGAGAACGCCAGCCACGGCAAATGTAAAAGGGGGAGGAGAACGAGGAATAAGGACGACTGTATAAGATCGTCGTAAGGGGTACGCAGTCACAGGGGGCTGCGTGCGGCTCGGCCGCAGGGGGCCGTAGGGGAAGGAATATACAATACAAAATTATACATATATATATATATTTGTGTTTTATTATTTTTTGTTTTTTTTTAATTATTATTATTGCATACTTTGTAAAGGATTGTCGTAAGTCCCCACACTTACGGGGCCAGGTAAACAATATAAGGTTGTAAATTGCAAACTGATAGCGAAGGGAGGAGTAACAAGTGGGGCACAACTATGTCATATGGGACAGGGTCGGGAGGGTGGGGGAACACCCTCACTACCCCACTACAACACATATGCACAACACTGCCACCCCATAGGGAGAAATTAATTAAGTACAGCATAGAGTGGACCCAGGGGACGGATAACAAAATGTTAACACCATGGCCGCCTAATGGTAGTTTCGATCCATATGCCCAACATTCATTGCTAAACCATCTGCACAATACATACAAGGGGAAGAAGTTGGCGAGCCATATGGAGGTGTTTAATTTATGGAGGATGATCCAGGGATCCCGACCAGGACCAAATGGAATGTTTTCTATGGGAGAAACACCGGAAGTAAAGGAGATTATGAAAGAGGGAACGGATGGGGAAAAGGGGTGTGAAAGGAAAAAGAATGCGGAGAATGAAGGAGAGGGAAGAGAAAAGATTGATAAATTAGAAGACATAAAAAAGGAACCGAGCAACGAGATACCCATAACACCGGGAGTGAAAACAGAGGGAGAAGGGTTGTACCCTTTAAGAGAATTAGGAGAAATAGAAGGACAGTTAAGGGCGGCTGAAGGATACTCGAACCCGGCATACAGCCCTCCACCATATGTGGCTCACAGGAAGATAGTGGGGGAGGGGAGGATTGGAGAAGAGCAGATTGTAGAGATAGGACATGATGAGTGGGTAGCTGCACAGATATTATTAAAATTACGGGGTTCACTAACGGGAGAAGAAAGGGAGGCAGTAAAGAGAACAGGCGAGGATAGTACAAGGGAGAGTGAGATGAAGGGGGAGGAGCTACTACGACAAAGAGAAGAGATTTTGGAGGAAAAATTGGCAAAGCTAAGGGATGAGCAGAATGAATTACTAACACAGCTTGAGAAGGGGGAAAAAGAGAGAGTGAGGAAAAGGAAAGAGGGTAAAAACGAATTGGACAAATTAAGGGAACGAAATGAGGAGCAAAGGATAGAAGATGGAAGGGTAAGAGCAGCAGCAGAAAGGGTGTCAAGAGTAGTATTGAGAGAAAAAAAGAAGGAAGAAGAGGACAAGGAAAGGGAATTGGAAATATGGAGGAGGAGGGTAGTATCAGAGGCAGCTAAGAAATATGAAGAAGAGAAAGCAATAGAAAGAGAAAGGGTGAAATGGGAAAGAAAGAAAGAAGATGAAAGAATATTGGAACAGATGAGCAACGAAGTGATGGAGGAATTAAAAAGGAAAAGGGAGGAAAATAGTAGGGAAATGGAGGATAGGAGTGAAGGGGAAAGAGGAGGGAGAAATAAGGAGAGTGAAAAATGGGGGGATGTATATAGAAGTAGAGAAGTAGCAACAACATCAACACCAGGGGGAACAGTTGGTAACAAAGGAAGAGGAGAAATGGAGCTAATAGACTTAGAAACAGTAACAGTAAAAGGGAAAAAAACAGAGTGGGGGATACCATCTATGACTGATTTTTGCAGTGAGGAGGAAGAAGGAGTAGAGAGGGTAGGAAGAAAGAGTGAAAGGGAAAGCTTAGATAAGCTGTACCTCACTAGAACAAACATAGACTCGCCATGGATCCGTAAGAGAAGGGAGGAGCTGGAACAAAGTGAGGAGAGGGTGCAACAACTAGTGGAAAAACAAACCCATGAAGCCACACCATCGCCATCTCCATCACGCCCTCCCCCATCGCACCCTACATGCTCAACCACCACACGCACGCTGCGCACAATAAAGCTTGCGCCCTTCATGGACGAAGTGACTCCCTATGCATGCCGGCTTAGAGACCTCCCTAGCCGCAGGCAAGACAGACAGATAAACATACCCATATTAAACACAGGGGATGACGAAACAAGGGGAAGGGACGGAGAGGTAGGTAGGAGGAGGGGTAGTAAGGAAGAATTTGAAGTGGTAAAGGAAACAGGGGAGGAGGAGGGGTGTGAGGACTCAATATTATGGAACATAAAGGGTGACACAAGACACAACTTAATGCCACTGTTGGAGAGAGGAGGGGTTAGACCGCAGTATGTACCATGGAAGCATACGGATAAAGAAAATATAAAATGTAGGCTCCCATCACTAAGTGGAGGTGCGGGTAAGTGGATATATGAAATGGAAAAACACACCGCAGGGCAGAAACTAGCAGTAGGAGATGTGAAAGGCCTGTTAATATCAATATTAGGGGATAGAGCGGACGACATCTGGAAGAGAGCGGGATTCCATGGGATAACAATAACGAACACATCGCATGATGGGGCGCCATTTGCAAACTGCAGACATGCGCTATGGCAGGCACTGAGAGTACAGTACCCAGACACATCAGACATAGGAGCAAATACTTCCCGTAAGATGCGTGAGAATGAGGATCCTGTTGATTATATACAGGATATTCAAGAGAAGTGGCGCATGGAAACTAGAGAACAATGGGATAAAACACCAGCCATATTTTATCATATACTAGTACAAGGGCTCCCAGAAGGAGTTCAGAAACAACTAAAGAAAGTAGTGGGAATGGAAGTAAAACCATGGCCTGAAATACAGCTGACAATAGTACATCACTGCAGGATATGGCAAGGAAAAATGAAACAAAAGGAAGAGGACAGGAAAACAGAAGAGGCCAAACTAGTACAGAAAAAACTAACTAAATACACAATGGAGGGGGCACTAATAACTGCGCCCACAACAATGGCCCAAAGCCCCACACAAATAGTGGCTGCACAAGATCCAGCTCTAATAGCACCTCCACAAAGTATAATACAGCAAATGCCGCCACTACAATTACACGCACCAAACGTGGGAGGAGGGTACCCGATGCAAGGAGCTGGGTATTATGGTTATAACAGAGGGAGAGGAGGATTTATGAGAGGGAGAGGATACGGATATAATACCCAACAGCAGGTGGGGGGAGTTGGAAGTTCATACCCCACAGGGCAACCGGTATACCAGGACAACACAGGGAGCTTCCCATGGCAAAACAGAGAACCACCCGTGTGTTGGAGTTGTGGACTACTAGGACACATGTCACGCACGTGTAGGGTCAGGCCAGGAACACCAGCATGGAATGAGCAGGCACAACCTAGGCCACCACAAGAACAGCAGGGCATGCAGCAACAGCAATTAACACAACAACAGCCACTGCAGCAACAGCAATTAACACAACAACAGCCACTGCAGCAACAGCAATTAACACAACAACAGCCACTGCCACAACAACAAGTAGTGATAACACAACAACCCCAAACTGAACAAACGCAATTGGGTAGGGTGACGGTATTGGGACACAACCCTTACACAGGAAATGGCCAATCATTGTACCCCCAATAGGACAGCCCACAGACGGCCTTGGTGTGTCCCATCCTGTCAGTAACACCTAATAGTGCGGAGGAGCCACGCATAGAGGTAACGATAGGTGACAAAAAGTTATCATTCCTTGTTGACACCGGGGCAACCCGGTCTTGCATAAGGGAAGGTAAATTTAAGATGTCAGGCGAAGCCATGAACACCCAAGGATTTTCTGGGGCTAAAGGATTGGTTCCTTTTACTGATAACGTTCCCTTATCTATCGGAGATTACGATCTGTCAGTTCCACTCTTGTATTATAGTGCCTCACCAGTAAATATACTGGGGAGGGACATAATGAATAGGTTAAATATGACAATCTCCTTTACAGAGGATGGTATAATTTGCTCTACTCCAGGGATTAACATGCTGGCAGCACGACAGATTATGCAAGCATACTGTGGGCAGACAGCGATTAGGGCGGAACCAGTAGATGGCGAGATATTCCAGTATGGAACAGACATGGCATTTGCATGGATGCCAGGGATAGAAGGGAAAATATGGAGGAGGCCAGCAGCTTACCTGTTCCGACCAGAAACACCTGTTAATGAACAAGAAGGAAAGGTGTTTGCAATAGACATTGAAAGCATTATTACAACAGCTGAGTATATTGCTGTGCACGCCCAAGACAAAGAAGGAAGAGCATGGAGGGCAGTGATAGCACTAGCAGAAGGATGTAGGTTGACCCAGGTGTCAGATGAGGAACTGTTTTCAGAAGAAAAAGAGGAGGGGGAAATGGTGTTCATGATGAGTGTAGAAATATGGTTACGAGTGGCTCACAAACAAATAGCGCAGAAAATTGCTATGGCACTTGAGGCACCTGCATGCACCCCAGTCCCTTTCTTTAAGGAGGATATGTCAAAGGTGCCCAAATCATTACGGACCATTAGCCCTTATGACGTAGGATGCATTAAAAGCATAGGGGGTGTACGGATAAAATTGAAAAAAGGTGCAATACTACCAAGAGTAAAACAGTACCCATTGTCAAAAGAGGCAGATGAGGGCATATATGAAACTATAACGGCCCTTATAAACAATGGCATATTGGTCCCCTCAGAATCACCATGTAACACGGCTGTGTACCCAGTGCGCAAGGCTAAAGGGGGGTCTTGGCGCTTCATACAGGACCTAAGGCCCTTGAACAACATAGTGGAAGCAGAATATCCAGTAACAGCAAACCCGGCCACAATATTGTGTGGCATTCCAGCAGAGGCATCACGATTTACAGTAATAGATCTTAAAAATGCATTTTTCTCAATACCATTACACCCCGACTCACAAGATTTAACAAGTTTCACTTACCGAAATAATAAATGGAAACATACCAGGTTACCACAAGGGTATTGTGAATCACCCTCAATTTTCAATAGAGTAATACAGATGGATTTGGGTAACGTTGAGGTGGAAAGCACAGTGTTACAATATGTGGATGACATAATAATTTGCAGTATAAACGAAAGTAAATGCAGAGAGGACTCGTTAAAAATGTTGACTATATTGGCTGAAAAGGGGTATAAGGTAGACATGGAAAAAATACAATACTGTCAGGAACAGGTACTCTACATTGGCCAACTGATATCCCAACATGGAAGAAAGATTGCACCACAAAGAGCACAGGCCATCTCAAGCACTCCCATGCCACAGACTGTGAGAGAACTGCAGCAATTTCTGGGGTTATGCAACTACTGTAGAGCATGGGTATTTGATTACAGCTCATACATAGGACCCCTGCTTGAGGGGTTGAAGCAAGCAAATAAAGGGGAGAAAAGGTTGGGGTGGACTATGGAAATGAGGGAGGCATTTGACGAATTGAAGGACGCGATATCAACAGCTCCAGTACTGGCATCCCCAGATTATGAGCGACGATTTTTTATATTTTCACATTGCGACTCAGCAGTAATGAAAGCAGTATTGGCCCAAAAAACAAGCATGGGCTATAAACCAGTAGCATTTTATAGCGGTCACTTAGACCCCGTGATGTTAGGCCACTTCCCTTGCGAACAAGGCCTCGCTGCAGCTGCTTTTGCAGTAGAAAAGGCATCAGCAATAACCATGGGGTGTCCAACTACACTGTTTGTGGAACATGCATTATTTGCAATATTGAATAAACCCAAGTCCACACTAACGACACAAAGGGCATCAGGTTATGAGATCATTTTGTCTAGGGCTGAACTAGCGATTGTTAGATGTAGCACTGTTAACCCTGCAAGATTTCTAGCAGAAATAATTGAGGAGGGAGATTACGCCCACGACTGCACCCAACTAAATGAAATATATTCATGTACTAGAAAAGTTGAAGAGAATGCACTAGAGGGAGGTGAGCTTTTGTTTATTGATGGGTCATCAACTATTGATCAAGGAGATGGGATACGGAGAACTGGGGCAGCAGTGGTAAAAATGATGGAGGCTCCGGTGTGTGTGGCTATGAAATGTGTACAGTTACCACAGCATTACTCTGCTCAAGCCGCTGAACTAGTTGCACTAATATTGGCATTGAAAGAAAGTTTTAACAAACGTGTAACAATATATTCCGACAGTGCATATGTTACATCCACTGTCCACTCAGGGCTAACAAAATGGAGGAGAAGAGGGTTTAGGAGAGCTGACGGCACTCCAGTGCAACATGCCCTCTTGTTGGCTGAATTAATTGAAGTAATAAACGACCCCCAAGAGCTAGCCCTAGTAAAATGCACCGCACACACCAATGGTGAAGACCATGTCTCAAAAGGGAATGCAGCAGCAGACGCACATGCGAAATATGCTGCATACTTTGGTGAGATATGGGACCCCACAGACTCACAGAGAGGGAGAGGGAGGGGAATGGCTAGGGAGATGTTAATAAGAGAAGGGTATACCCATCTCCCAGCCACACAGATTATGGAATTACAAGCAGCAGCACCAATGGCCGAAAAGGAAATATGGGTAAAAAGAGGATGTACAATGTCACCAACCGACGCACTATGGCGCCAGAGTGGTACTGGGAAAGTTGTAATACCGTTGGCACTTTTAAATACCGCCCTGAGCCAATTACATCACCCAGCCCATACAGGCAAGGAAATAATTGCAGCACGAATTAGAGATGATTGGTTCTGTCCCGAGTTAAATTCTCATGTGTCAAATTTTATCAGCAATTGTCTCACATGCCAACAGTTTACGGCCGGTCATACCCTAAAAGTGATAAGAGGTACCATACCCCGGCCAGAAGGACCTTTTCGGCACCTCCACATTGACTATGTTGATATGATCAACATATGTCAAGGTAATAGATACATGATTGTAGTAGTATGCCCATTTTCTAGGTGGATTGAAGCAGGGCCCTGTTCACACCCAGATGCATTTAGAGCAGCCAAATTCATAGTAAGGGAGGTCTTCCGCAGGTGGGGAGTGTGCGAAGTATTAAGATCAGACAATGGCCCACATTTCGCAAACGAAATGTTCCAACATATCACAGCCCTGCTGAGCATAAAGCACAAATTTGCATGTGCATATCACCCACAGGCTAACGGTGTATGTGAACGCCTAAATGGCTTATTGAAGGAGGCAATTGCAAAGATACAACAAACAACAAAGAAAAGTTCGTTGTATTGCCTTCCGTTAGCCTTGTTCGAACTGAGGAACAGGCCAGGGTCCGACCACCACCTCACCCCACACGAGGTGGTTACTGGACGTCAAATGCGCCTTCCCCTAACGCCAACGTCAAGGGCATTCACTGACCACGAAAGTTCAGCGAGTATACTAGGTGATGAAATGTATCAATATGTGTCGTCTTTGATTACTAGTGTTGTGTTTGTGTCTCAACAGCTCGAGCGCACGCGGGGCGGGTCCACCAGAGATAAAGAAGAAGGCGCCAGTACAGAATTAGAAAAAGAGAACTTGTGCAAACTAGCCAAAGGTGACCACGTGCTACTTCGCAATTTCAATAGAAGGTGGAACGACAAAAGGTTCACCGGTCCACATCTGGTAGAAGACGTATCAACAAGAGCAGTAAAACTAAAGGATAAGCGTGCTTGGAACCATCTACATGATGTAAAGATATACAAACTGCAGACACGCCCCAGCGCCAACGACAGGTCCATTGGAACAACAGCAACAACATCCCTGACAGCGGAAGGAAGTTCTACCACAGACAACGACCCAATTGTTCCCTTACCTTCTCACTACCCAGACACCCCAGAGACAACAACTGACGAAGAAAGGGGTGATCACTACACTGCCCACCCCATGGTCACACGTTCAAAGAGTAAAAATAATTACGCCATCTCCCCCCCCCGCCCATTGACTGCAAAGGACAGTTGTAACCTAAACTGAAAGACATTGGCCGCACAAATACACATGTAAACACGTGAATGTTCTCTTTTTTCTCTCGCACATACAGGAACTGCGTATTATTGTATTATTAAGTAGAAAGCTAACTAACAAAGTCCACTGTCCAGGCGTAGATGGTACTCCCAGACGATAACTACCCAGAAGAATTGTCACACCAATTTGTATACGAAATAAAAAGGCCAACATACCTAAAAAGAAGAAGGGTACGTGTTTACTACACAGCCTTCCTCCTGGCCATAGAATATTACATGCCCCACCTCCGCCCATACTTGCCGGTCTTAAGAGACAAATCACTTAGAGTAGCGTGGGAGCAGCTCTTCGCCTGGGCACTGAATGACTATTTGATAGGGAGAGCTTAAACAAAACAAAACTAACATTTAAAAACGCGCATTTCTGAGAATTTTTAGGCGGGCAACTTTAACGTCGCAAGAATAAGCTGCCAGGACTGCAGCAAGGTAAGAGCAAAATGCCGGTGAGATTAGCAATTGTAATAAAAATAATAGGGATTTTGATAATCACCGGATTTTTGGCTGCTTCTGTATGGCAGTACAGCTGTGCTATCAATTTTGTTGCTGCACCCAAACCTAATATACCCCCGTTCCTTGCTGCAACAGGTGTTACGTCAGGTGGTAGTAGTAACATTGCACCAAAGAAAAATAGAGTTAAACGCAGCACATACTCAGACAATAAAGGTATTGATAATTATGTACAAGATTCAGCACACGTCACAAACAACATATGGTACCAACACATGACCCGCATTGGTAAGCAGACAACTGAGGATAGCTGCTACGTCTGCTCATTAATACCATACGCCATGAGTGCTTCACGAACATTTGTTGCCACAGAAATAAATGAGAAGATAGCGCAGTGCATAATATACTTGGCACTGTTCCAGACGAAAGGAAGATTTCAAGGAACTGTAGTGCACATGACATGGAAAACACGAGACTCATACCCATATGAAAACAACTTCCTCAAGACCTACTTGAGTTATCACAAGACCAGTTTACATGCTGAAGCATTCAAATATATAACAAGTGGCCCTGCAAAAGGAGAAACACAGAAAGTAACACTGCAGTATCTACCATGTGATTGGTACGCCACTGAAGTTCCGGGTAAACAAGGATGCTGGGAGAGGCCGCTACTGACGATAACAGGAAAGGTGTATCTGGATAACAGCTGGGAGATAGGAGTGATTGGCAGCAACATGGTAACAAAAGAAACTATCTCAACCATCGAGACACACAATCACCGATGTTGGACGACGTGGATCAAGTATGTACCAATGCTCACGTGGGTAGAAGAAGATGAAGACCCAATAACGATACTACCGTTGACTGCGCCCAAGGTATGTTACCAGCATAAAGGAGAGGTGGACGTAGGATATAACACCAATTGCGCAAGTGTGACGGAGTTACCTGAGGGGGGAGCAGGAACAGCAGTAATAATGGATCATTATTGGGCCTGTGGAGAAAAGGCATACCATACACTGCCTCCCCTGTGGAATGGTGTGTGCACAATGGTACACGTCAATGTACCATCACTAGTGGTACCTAAGAAGCACATCGATGTGGCGAAATTTCCTAGAATGAATGAAGGGGATAAGAGAAGAAAGAGATCTGCACCACTCCAGGAGGAGCAAGGGAACAGGACCAACAGCAATGACACTGTCCTAAATAGAAGAAAAAGACAAGGAGAGCCGCTGACAGGAAATTACCTGTGGGGAAGGTCGGAAACGGCACTAACATCAATACCGCCAGAACACAGACTATTCAGCAGAGCAGCAATGTTCTTCTCCTCAATAATACACCCGGGATTACAGGCTTACGCAAACGCAAAATGGCTCCAAATAACTAGATGGGAACTAATGATGACCATCAATTCTACAGTAAATGGGTTCAACGCAATAAAAGAGGAGCTGCGAGCTGTAAGGATGGTAGCACTACAGAACAGATATGTATTGGACCTTCTCACAGCAATGGAAGGAGGAGTTTGTGCAAAGATAGGACAATCATGCTGCACGTTCATACCTGCCAATGATGCTGACAATGGTACACTGACAGAAGCAGTTTCACAATTAGCTCAGATGCACTCCAAAATGACGGATGAAAGCAATGGTGTGAACAAGGATGAGAGCTGGTTTTCACTATTATGGTCGTGGATGCCATCCTGGCTGTCAGATGGACTGAAAATAATAGTGGGCTGTACTATATTGGCTGGAGCTACCCTGATCATAATTAGATTTTGGAAGGCACGAAAGGCACGCACTACTGACGAGTTGCTGGAAATGGTGGGAATGCACCCCTTGATGCCAGCAGATGACGGTCAGCATACAGGTGTAATTATACAGGAAAGGGAGAAGCTGCGCACCCAAATAATTACCAACCATCTAGACCCACCATCAGTAAAGACCGAGAACCCAAGAAACCCCAGGAGCTACATAGGAAGATTGGTATACTGTACTCCTGGGGGTACCTGTGAATATATGTATTGGTCCTTTGAAGATCATGTAAACCACTATGGACATCTCGGAGGAATAACTAAGATATGGCGAGTAAGAGGAAATAACGAGAAGGATATGTTTGTGGTCGACAAGTCGACCAGAGGGGGGACTGAAGTGGGAGAATGGAAAACCAGGCTCCCGTCCTTCACCTCTCGCGCTTGGCCTAGAGGGTCACGACCCAAACACCCGCCACGAGAAGAGTTTGCCCATTTACCAGACGACCAGATACCCTGGTACAGGAACATACGGATGTGTCCATCTGCTTGCCCAGCAGCCCGCACTGGCCATGCCGACACCTGCGGCACGGATCAACTAGACTAAAATCTACACGTCGTTAGAGATGCCATGACGACCTAGACAACGGGAAGCACATCTGTACAAATATACACACTGGACATTCCCACACCAACCTACAGGAAGAATATACTCAGTGCTATGACGTAGGCGACAGGCATATTCACGGACGTGCATCTTTATTATTTTTATATAGGCTTTCAGAATGCAGAAACGCAAGACGCGTCATGAACTTTTTACTAGCTTGCTCACGCTTCCCTTTGAAATCAGTTACAACGATGAGAAATATAATAAAGACAATACCGATTATGGAATTATATGCTCCTATAACCTAAAGCACCTGTGCACCAAACGGACAACTTATGCACCGGGCCAAAGTAGGCCTCAAACAAGAGCTCCCGTGGACATCAACAAGACAAGAGTCAGTTGCTGATCCTGCAGAATGAGCTTGGCGAAGCAACCAGCCAAGGTCGCAATGTTGCAAACCCACGTTCCAAGAGCAAATCATCAAAGGCACGATGTTGCAACCTCGCACTCCGCGCACCAACGTTAAAGTCACACCGACAAATTAAACCAGACGCACAGTAGAAAAACAATATTAATTGTGCAGAATTATGCCTCTTTCACGGTCCCTCCCCACGTGATCAAGCCGAACCTGACGAGATGCCAAACCCGGGAGAACAGAGGCGTCTGGATCCCTCGCTACGAGACACTGGCAGATACACTTGAAAGGCTCAATGGACATCTGCAACAGTGGGAACGGTACCCCGTCTAGCTATGAATAAGTCCTCACATTGTCTGCATGTACCCATAGTGAAACATTGTTGCAACTTACAGGTACACCGAGAGCTGGGAACGACGGTGGTCCCAGGCTGGGAAGCTCACGGGCGCACCAATCAGAACATGGGGCTCTTATCACTGACGCCAGCACATTTAGCCAATCCTCAGGAGCCTTCATGTAACAATTTTCATGTATCTAATTGTACGGACAACCCAGATATACCACCTGACTACACCTTGTCCACTAATATCTTTCTCTATATGTGTGCTATACTAACCCTACCACTCGAACACCCAATTAAGAGTGGCGATAGGTTTTTTGTTAACTTTCTGAAGTGACGCAAGTAGCGCGTCATAATACAGTAAAAAGGGCCTGCGAGCCCCACGATTGAGTGTGTGTCAGGACGAACGCGTGCGCTCCTTGACCCATCCCTGCCGTTTTGTCTAATAAACAGCAGAGTCACCTTGCTCCTTGTGTGCGTCTCATACTCTATCTCATCTTATCTGGGATACACACGGGAGGAGTTGGGGCCTCCCTGCCTGGAGGTCTGCGGACGGTCCGGCCGACCCCGGCAGAATTTCCCCCCCGACAAACGCGTTCTGCAAGGAATGCTTATCTAATGAAATTTACCAACTTTAAGCCTTGAACATGACAGCACAAACATAGATAAAGGGTAGTCTATATGTCTTTCTGTCTCTTGCTTTTCAGAGCTAATTCTGCGACCAATGATTAAGAAACATGATGTACCATGCACATTCTGGGTAGAGAAAATTAACCCACTGAGACAAAATGTGAAGTGCCCTTCTGGTAGAAGGAAAACATAGATGAGATACGCCACAAGGAATGTCTCCTTACCCTGGGAACAGGATGAACCTCACTGCTCTGAGACAATAAATTGTACATACGTGATGTACAGCAAGTATGCATGTGTTGCCATGGATAATGCCCACCTTACACAGGTCATAAACCATCAGTAATTACACCAACCGATGCCGCTCTGAACTGTATTAAGAGGCTAAATGGCCACCTTGTAAATTGCACAATTTCTCTATGACTGCGTGCAGACATAGCTGAACCTGAGACCGCTTGAAGCGGGAATAAAAACTCTTGTTATATATTTGTTTTGTGACTAGTGTGTTCTTCATTTGTTTGCAGTAACTCATTTTTGGATTTACAGCAGGAGTGGAGGGTATAAGTGATGAAGTTAAGTGAGCAGGAGGACGGGATAGAAGGTTATTAGCAAGGGAATTGTGAACAGTAAAATAGAAATTTTAGATGCAAAGTAGAGAGCACAACCAATTTCAGAAAGAGTAGAGGAGATGGAGGTAGGTTTAGGAGGTGAGAGAACTGAGTTAGGAGATAGCTGAAGGTGCAAAGGTTGGGAGGATTGAGACAACATGAGAGATAGATAGAAGTCACATTTGGCAGAGTCAAGAGTAGAGGAAACGTTTTGAAGAGCAGTGAGATATAATTGGGGTTCAGAGGAATGGCTTGACCTTTGCCAATTGAAACATGTGTTCTGTTTTGTTGTTTTCAGGGTGGGGTTGAGAGGTGTAATCCAGGGCCATGGAGGGGGATTTAGGAGTAAGAGGATAAAGGAGCAGAACGAGCAGTATCAAAGTTAATGAAGGCTTCTTCAATGGATTGAAAGGTAGTGTTCAGAGTAGGAGTAGAGGGTTTGGAGGACAGAAACATGCCCTTTGTAATAGTTGTAGTAGATGTAGATAGTGAGGAAGAAGCAGGATTGGAGATTAAGGCAAAGACCATAGAGTGATTGGAGGGAGAATGCAAGGTGGAGATATAAGAGGCGGCGAGTTGAGAGGAGATTAGAAATGTTTAAGGGAATTTCCATTTGAATGTGTGGGCAGCGAGTGGACAGAGGAGAGTGAGTGGTGGAAGAGGGATGAAGTCAGTGGATAGAGCCGCAGAGAGTGAGGGGAGGTTGAAGTTATTAATGACAATGAGGTAGTGATCAGGAAAAAGAGAGTCAATTCATTTCGCGGATGTGTTTGAAGAATTGACCTATACGATATTCAAAAAGAAGTTGTATTTAACAGGTGTCTACACCCCAAAATGGGACAAAAATATGCAATGATATATCAAATTATCACGTTAAAAGGTATTTTTATTTATTAAATGAGTAGAGTAAAAACTCCTAAAATGATCAATTACATAAAAATCAATATCAAACACGATGTATAAAACATGTAAAACATACACTTCACAAGACACAAGGAAAACACATACTGTGGGTTAATTGTTGTAGTAATTGCAACGTTTCTCCTTATGAAAATTCACACTGGAGTAGTTTGTCAAATTCTAAAGTGCAATTAGTATATTTCTCAAACCCAACTTGTACAAGTTTCTGCCCTTAAAACACAGACAAATGTAGGACATTCATCAGGGGAAACATTGCTTGTGTATTTCTAGTGATAGTTCTTCTTTCCTATCACTTTCTTTCTGTCAGTTCCTCAACAATGTTGAATCCTTCTAGAGTGTGCTAAAAGAATCCACAACCACCCCTGCCAATAGGGCAGTCAGAGTGAGTGAAGGTGTAGGCAGGGTCATGTAGGGCTGCAGCTTCAGAGGGAGAGATCCAGATTTCAATAAGGGTAATGGTGTCAACAGAAGAAGAATGAGAAAGGAAGAAGTCAGATGTAAAGAAGGTTTTATTCTAGACTGTGCATTCCAAAGAGCAATAGAAAGAGAGTGAGATATGGAAGCATAGCGACATGGAGTCTGAGAAAATAGAGAGATGCTGGGGGTAGATACACAAAGAGGATGTTTAATGGAAGTTAGGGTTGCAGTAGGTTTTGTGAATAGAAATAGTGGAGGGACACAACAGGTGATATTAAGGAGAAGAGTTGATAGGGATGGGGAGAGAGTTAAGATTGTTCTGAGTGGAGGAGTTTGAAGAGAGAAGTAGAAGGGAAAGAAGAGATAGCATGAGAAGTGCATGGTGAGGGTGGTACTTACAGACAAGTAGCAGGATGAAACAAAGCAAAGGCTTGTAGGAAAAGAGGTAAAGACTATGGTCAATGGCTGGTGTTCCCCCTTAACTGTTCTGCCCCTAACTGGGATGCCCCTGGCTGGATGCCCCTGGGGGGATCAGAAGTGATGACACATGCTCTTTTCACCTGATCGCCTAGTCCATCAGTGGTTGTTCTCTCTTATATTGTCCCTGGTGTTGCTAGGTTGAGACATTTCTTCTTGGCTTGTATCCCCAGAAGATCTTCTTGTGGCCCTAAGCTGGATATAGGCCTGATCTAAGATAGTCACAGGAAGTTATGTTACCAGTCCATGATGGCCACTGGAAGTGAAGTTTGAGACAGAATGTGAAGCCAAAAACAAGAAGGGATGACATATGCTCTTTTCACCTGATTAATTAGTCCATCAGTTATCACTGGTGTTGCTGGAATGAGGCGATTTCTTCCTGATTGGCTTTCCCAGAGGAGCCTCTTTTGGCGTTCAGCTGGAGATAGGGTGGATACAAGATAGAAATCTGATCCAAATCGTCACTTCAACTAAGGGTTTTGTTGCACTGAAATTCTTCTTCTTAACTGTCCATGTAACTAAAGTTTTTTCACTGAATTTCAAGGGTTTTGTTTTGCCATATCTCCCACCGCCTGCAATTCTGCCTTTCTTTCTGATAACGTAAACAATGTCATATCATTTATTATCAATGTCTGTTCTTCATCTACGCAACATCAAGTATTTCATTTTTTCTGGTGTCCACTAGAGAAGAATGGATGATTATTGGTGAACTGGGACAAGAAAGAGAGATGTGGGGGTAATTCTAGTGATTCCTCTTGGTGGTAAAGTGACCAGCAAGATTGAGGTGTGTGTAGTGGGAAACTGTGATGAGGAAGGGTGAGGATGGGTTAGTGGGGGACTGTGATGAGGAAGAGTGAGATGGGGTAGTTGTCATGTGAAAGGCATGTCCAATCAAAACCATAGATATAGTGAACAAGCATGGGCTTCCCTCTGTCTTAAGTTGCATATATGTATTCATATAATTAAACAATTATAAGTTTTTTAAGCCAATGTAACACCACCCGTCACTAGTTGCTCCTTAAGACCTCCCTTCCACACATCTTAAATTACACGTATTGCTTCCTAAATTAATTTAAAATACTACACTGCAAGCAATCACAGTGATTGCCACATCCCAATATATAACAGTTTCAAAGTGTTTATTTTTTGCCACTTGAAACGAATTGCGATCTCAGCAAAGAGCTTGCGAACAAACAACACTATACCCAATCCCATGCAATCACAAATCATCCTATTGTAACCTGCCCACATGCTCTCTAGACTCCGGACTACTCTAATTATACCCTTCCATCATTCATTTTTGGGCAATTTCAAAAATGAAATGAGATCTTGAATCTTGAATTGTGCAACGGTGTGTTTTCAGAAAGAAAATGGCTAGGCTCCAGCAATGCATCATGAGAAATATAACTAATTTCCTTGCTACAGGGATACCCCACTCTATGCCAAATGAAGGAAAAAAAACATACTTAATGTATTTACGTGAAACTAAAAAAGGATTTCCTTTGACCGCTTTGGGCCTACTTGTTTCTTATTTGGCACCAAACGTCCACCTGTTTGATCTGTGCATTTGAGTAAATATTTCACATTTTCCCTGAGGGAAAATGAATGTAAAAGTGAAAAACACAACCTTTTTTTACCCTTCATAGCTTTTGAACCATAACACAGATTTGCGCAACATTTTCCAATTTGGGTTGGAGATTAGGGGAACGGGCGAGCCCAAAATTATGTTTGTAAAATTTTGGGCGGATCCGTCCTATGGCTCAAAAGCTATTACACATTGAATTTTCGCATTTCCTATGGATCATAGGTTTCAACTTACCTTAAGGGGATGAATATGGACCCGATTCTCCTCATTCACTATATTCCTGATATAGATAGACAAAACATATACCTATTCACTTATTGTATGTCTTGCTCCATGCTCTATGTACAACACTCAATTCTTCCCAAGCTAGGGTCAAACAATACAAATATATAATTCTAATAATATTGACGGTTTGAGTAATACATAAGTAAAACTGCTCCACATTCTGAGGTCTTTTTCATAACAAATGCGGGACAGATTTTGAGCAAACCAAGCAAATCACCTAAGTTGGCCCAGGCATCCACTCCTCACTATGGTTTGTTGCAAATCAGCCCTGCAGTTTTTCCGGTAGGTGACAGGAAAAGTTATGTGTGGGGATTTTAATATGGAAATGCATGCATATATTCTTTGCTAAGTGTCATACATATCTGTCAAAATGGAATTTCAATGAGAAAATGCACCGACATTTCTTTGCCGAGCATTGTGAACATCCATCAAATGGCACCACAGTTAAAAAAGCTTCAAAGTTGACTTTTGCTAACTTCAACTTAACCATAATTACAAGGTTATTATCTATATATTTGTGTATATAACATTAAGAGGTGCCGCTACTTTCCCTCATGCTCTTTAAATCGACCTATCTACATTGCATATATCCTGTCTTTGTAATATTTATTGTTCAAATGACGTTTATGTCTTAAATGACATTGAAATATATATGATGGACTTGCTCATGTATCAAGACACCTTTTTATTTTTTTTTTATTTATTTTTTTTACCAACCAAGACACCTTTTTATTGTTGTAATGTGTATTTATGTATTTGTGTTATAGAATAAGATCCGGAATAAACACTTGCCTGACTGACTGTATATATACAGAACATGTACAGTACCAAACATTTAAACATTACATATGTACCGTACTTGATTAACTGAAATTAGGTTCAGGTATAGGTATGCTTCTCGCCACCGTCCATTCATCTCTGCTTAGAAAAATGCAACCCAGAAGCCCGGAAATTGGGTTTTAGGGAGAGGGCCAGGGTGAATGCAGAAGAATACAGGGATAATTGTTCTGCTGTTTATATACGTATGTTTATAAATTACAGTTAAGGTGAGAAGAAGTTACATAGGAAATCAACAGAAAGAATTGCTAATAATGTTTGACTTGTACAATGAATTTGGCTGAAATTCTGAACACAATTCTGTACGCACAGGTCACCGCCCCCTGCCTTCCTAGACTGGATCTTTTGGGAAACGATCAGCAAAAAATAAAAAAGGTATTAAGAAAACAAAAAAAGCACTTTAAGCCTTTTCCTCATTCATTTTTCCATAGACAATAAAGGTACATTTTTGCTTCACTGCACAGACAAACCACTGGATGGATTTGAACCAGGTGTGAGACAACTTGGGCATGAAACGTTGACCCGCAATTCTTTTGTGGTTTGGGGTTATTCTGTCCAGTAATTTTTCAAATATTTGAAGAAGAAGGGGGTGCCCCTTCTCCAAAATAAATAGCTATATCTGTCTGGAGACATTCAGTATGCAGGTGTTTATAAATGAAACAGCTGCCATCTTTGTTGTTTTTTTCTCGATGCAAGAAAAAGCCACAGTTATACCCAAGGTTATAGTCCAGGGTATCAGAAAAATAAAATACAGAATAAATACATTTGCAGGTAAAAGAAAAATGCAAATGCCCTCAGGCTAGAGGTGGAGGGGAGGCTAGAGGACAAGGTAAATTTGGAAGTTGGCTACAAGGCCCAAATATTTTTCACATACCCTTGGGTATCACCTGGGGGTATAACCACGGCTACCTGACATTTTGCAATGGACTGTGTCACAAGAACAAGTGTTGTGGGGGGAACAGAAGAGGGCAAGAAAGGTGATTAGGCCATGAGTAGAGTGGGGAGAGCAGGCACAGATGAGGGAGGCACTTGCTGAGTGCCTGGGTGGGCAAAAAAGCATTTATTTCACCATTTGTCCCAATACCCCTGGGTATCTGTTACGCTCACCTGGCTCCCACAGGGGCGTCGTTTGGATCCGGATGGCTGCGGTCTCCACCAACGTGATGCGTAGTGCAGAGATGACTGACTGGACTGGCCCTCCTAATCTTGTCTGCGTGACCCGTAGAAGTATTCTCCTGCAAATGGAGGGATGGATTTAGCCACCCGTGGATTCAAGTGATGGCACCCCCCACAGTCCTCCCAACTAATCACCTCCGAAGTGCCCTCTCAGCAATCTCACCTTATATTCTTGAAAGATGAGCTCTCCATCCTGCATGGATTGCAGGGGGGAGTTGATGCCTGTTACTTCACTGGTTTGAAGGTGCGGGGAGAGTTCCGGAGAGTATTGACTCTGAGGTTCCTGGCATGGTCCAGTAAGTATCAAGTTCATAGAGTTCAATATGTCCGATGTTTCACTCTTGTCCCCCTTCCTTTCTTGTCTTGCAGCTGAGATCATGAGAAGATGCTCTCGTAGCAGCTGGTGGAGCTCAGGTAAGAGTCTGTATTACCCGACGCTGTCCGGTAAATGTTGCACGTGTTTAACCTGTTGTTTTCTCTCTCTTTGCAGGTGCAGCACATGGAGATGCGGAGAGTTATAGAATAATGCCTCCGGTGGTAAATAAGGTAAGTTTATGGTGATAAGAGTTATATTTGTTGGTTTTCTCGGCTCACCTTGTTGTTTTTCTTTTGTCCCTCAGGTGCCGGAGTTCGGCGAAGAAATGCAGGTCCGGAGGCGAGATGGATCCGGAATCAGGTGAGGAATTCGGAAATAGTTTGTTTTCTAACCTTGTCCTTTTCTTTCCTCTTTGTTTTAGGAGCTCCAGATTCGAGGCAGGCGTGGCAGAAGACTGGATGCATACTGCAGGCACGGTGAGCGTTACGCTGCTGGAGGCAGAATAACGGGAAGCTTGTGCTGTTGTTCGTGCGTGGTTTAAATAGCCTCCAAAGTAGTTCCAGGAAAGAAGATCCCTAGAACCACGCCCGAGTAAAAAATAGACCCTGTAATAAAATAGTCCCATCCAGGCCTCACGTTGGCTTGGACTCACTAGCAGCATGGTCTGCATCAGGTAAGTAAAGTCTATGAGCCTGGCGCCTATGGCGCCAGGACTGATTTCTATGATGAGCCTGGCGCCTAAGGCGCCAGGACTGAACCCAAACAGCCCCCAGCCGGGGCTGTTGGTGTTTTAATAAGTGTCTGGATGCCTGCTCCCGGAGCTGATGGGCTTGGTCCTGATGCCCGGGGGTAGGCATCATGACAGTATAATGACTACACATAACCAAGGGTATAACCAGTGGTATCCTTAGACCATTACAATGTAACCGTTTGACATTCATCCTGTATCAGAGGACAATATATGTGCTTTGGCTAAAGCCCTGAAACCCACTAATGACTCATTGTTTCCATTGCCTGAATTGGTAGCAAAGTGCATGGCTGAGGAAATGTCTCAGTTTATAACCACGTTTGTTAATAAATCTCTAGACCACAGGTCAGTGCCTCAGACACTGAAACATACTATATTAACACCTTTATTTAAAAAAAATCCAATCTGGACCCCTTGGTCCTCCAGAACTATCGACCTACGCTGTCCTCCCTTGCCCTGGGAAGGTTCTGGAAAAAGTGGTTACTCAACAACTGCAGGCTTTTGTGGAAGAAGTGTCACTCTTATATTCTTTTCAGTCGGGCTTCGTCCAAAGTTTGATACAGAGACAGCTTTGTTGGTGATCTATGATGAACTGTTGAAGGTGGCTGACCAGGGTAAACTTTCACTCCTGGTATTGTTGGATCTGTCAGCCGCCTTCGATACAGTCAATCATGCCATTCTGCTAGATTGGCTGAGGTCAGTTGGCAGTGGGCCTCATCATGAGTTTGGCGATAACCCTTAAATCCGGCTGTCGCACTATTACTGCCGGATTTAAGTGTCCACCAAATCAGGGCTTCGGTTGATTTCTCCCCAGCTCTGAGCTCAGTTAAACCAGTCTAACTGCCACATTCTGGGCCTTCTGAAGTTTGTAAAGTTGTTTTTTTGGAATGCCCATCTGTAAACTATTAGAGTAGTCCAGGTGGGAATTAGTGAGTGCTCCCACCACTAGAGCATGATCTTCTTCTGGGATGTAAGGAAGGACCTGACGAAGGAGTATCAATGAGTAAAAGATTCTGGGATGTAAGTGGGAGCACTCACTAATGCCCACCTGGACTACTCTAATAGTCTACTGATGGGCATTCCAAAAAAACAACTTTACAGGCTTCAGAAGGCCCAGAATGCGGCAGTTAGACTGGTTTGTGGATTGAGCAAAACTTCCCATGTCCCTCTCTCTCGCCGATAACTCCACTGGCTGGCAGTCGAGGATCGCATTAAGTTTAAGGTGGCATATCTTGTGTTTAAGTGTCTGAACAACTTGGCACCGGATTATCTGAAGGATAAGATCTGTCACTATCAGCCCCCTAGATGCCTATGCTCACAAGAACAATTCCTTCTGACTTTCCCTCTGTCTGCTTTTGTATAAAGGGGGGGAGAGAAGATTTGCAGTTTTTGGTCCAAGGCTTTGGAACTGCATTCCTAGAGAAATTAGGACTCTTTATTCACTTTATCAGTTCCTCAAGGCCCTAAAAACATTTCTGTTTAGATAAAAAGCTAATTTTTGTGCCTGTTATGAATCCTGCTTAGCTCTGAGGATGGGGTTTAAATAAGTAATGCAACGTCTATTGGTTTTTCAGATGTCATCTGCGCCATTATACGGTTTGGTCCGTTTTGAGCGCGATATACATTTCTCAAAATCAAATCAAATTAACCACAGCTATAGAACAAAAGTAATATTTTTATAAAGTATACATTTTTACAGATATAGTGACATTGGGGGTGAAAAATCACTGTCCAAAAGACATGGCCAGTGGTGTGGTAGTCTTTTAAATGGCTGAAGGCCTGGTAGTTATGTAAAATATAAAGTGGGCACTGCCGAAGGCCATGGCCAGTGGCATGTTAGTGTTTAAAAAATAAAGAGCAGGCACAGCTGAAGGCCGCAGTGTTCACAAAAATAGGGAGAGGGCACGGTCGAAGGCCATGTCTATTGAGCACGGAGTGATTTTAAAGACAGAGTGGGCACAGCCGAACACTGTGGTCGCTGGCCATGGCTGAAGGCATAGTTAGTGGCCAATTAGTGTTTTAAAATATACAATGGGCACGGCCAAAGGCAGTGGCTGATGGCCATGACTGAAGGCCATGGCCAGTGGCACCGAAAAATATACAGTGGCCGAGGCCAAAGGCCATGGCCAGTGGCGCCGAAAAACTTACAATCACTGCATGTAATCTTCTCCCTCCAAACAATTGCAAGACTTTTTGTTCATAACAAGTAACAAGCATTTTGTCCCACCGGCTACAAAACATTGGCACACTCAATTAAAACCAATGAATGCAATGTCCTAACTCCACCCAATGCTGTACAAGCATTTTGTCTCAGCACAACTCTTTGCAACTAGTATTTTCTCTCGTGTGTTACAAACATTTGGCACACTTATTTAAAGCCACTAGGTGTAATCTCCTTCCTCAAACTAATATTTAGTTTTCTCTCTTCAACTGGTATTTTGGCACATCTGAAATAAATATCAGACTCAGTTACATCATCTGAATGTAATCTTCAGCCTGCCCACAAACAATCTGGGGTTGTCCTCTGCGCCCCACTGGCAAGTCATATTGTGTTCTATGTCATGAAAGGTGATCTAATACTACTTTCCTTTTACCATTCACCCTCAATTAATTGTAATTAACTCTATCTCAACTTCTCTATCAACCTACTGTCTCTGCTTACAAATTTGAACGTGCATGTCATATTTATAGCATTTAGATAGGGGTCATTTTGCCATAACCCCGAAGAAAGGTCAGCAAATATTACTCCACGAAATTGCTCAAAATTATGTTGATTTGATATTTGGACACATTAGTTTCATTATTGTATTTTAATGTACACACTAAATTGTACAATTGATTTGATAATCATTTCTTTAAATGCTACCAGATATTCCAAATGCCAAGGAATTTGTGACATTGGAACACAATTTCAAGAAATTTGCAGACATAAAATTACCAGAGTTTACTCACCACTAATATCACAGTGAATGGGTTTCTAGATAATTTAGATAAAGCAATACTAATATGTTTAGAGAATGTTTGCACTGCTGTAGTGCTATTTCAGACTATATTTGCTCCAAGGCAATAATTGCTCAGATTCAAAAACGCCATGAAACAAAATGTTGATGTCTTGTCCCAATGTTTTCCTTTTTGCAAATAATGTGTAAAATTACACTTACACTGGTATTGTTAGATTTCTGTAATACTGTTTTTTCAAATTTTCCATTTGATTGTTTTTCAGAGCCATTGAAATACAGAAGAGGTTTCTAAGTGTAGACCTGGGATTTGAACCTGTGTTGCTCTGCATCGTCTTGCTTCCAAGACAAGCGTGTTGCCACTGAGCTATACTACCTGTGCCACTCGGGTAAAAAGACATGCATAGATTAAAAATATTGCATTCTTTTTTGAATTAAAAGATACAAATCTGTGTGGCATGGCGGGTCTGTTTTATTTTCATTATACAAATACGGTGATAACAGAGAGAAATATGCTTCTATAGCTCTGGGAATTAGTCCAACAAACAACTCTTGTCAGGATAATTTCTATGAAATGTAAATTGTATGCGAGGGACCAGCATGGTTACCCATTCAAAATGACCCTCTTAATAGTGCAAATGATCTATTTAACATTTAAGAACAATTGTAATAGCAAATGCCTGGATTCTTACCATCCTTAAGGGGGGGATGTTCCGGGCCATTTTGCTCGTGAAACGACACTTGCACAATTTCCTAATGAAAACCCGAACAGGGATGTGTGGCTACTTCCTCTTCGATTTGCATTGCTGCATTCACAAAGGTGAAACAAGGCTGCAACATGAACAACCACCTTCCAGGGAAATTCACAACGCACAATGTCAGCTGAGATGCAAACGCTTGTTTAGTTGTGAGGAGATTTCATTGCCTAACGCCTGCGTGTGGGGACTGGGAGCGTAGATCATTCGTTTAACTTATAACTGCATGATATGTGAATGAAATACACGTTATGCTGCTATGCATAGGGATCCTGAAAAAATGCTTAGTGGTCATTGCTAACGCAGCTTCCGCTGACTTAAGCTAGTGAAAGCCTTTTTTTGTCTTGTCCTACCAATCTATACATTTAATGGGCACTTTGAACGAGGTTGCATCTTTTTCATGGCAGCTGACTGTGGCAAAATCGAATGTTTAGTGTGAAAGTTAAATTGCTGAATACTGCATATTTAAAGGTTATAGATATGTGTGGCTGTACTTAGATGTGGACACAAATGCTGCAGAGCTGAGTACTAAGATTTGTATATGAGATTTTCATTATGTGCGAATTGAACAGCAGGGACATGTTTGGTTTCCTTCCAAGGTTTTGCTCACTTGTTTCCTGCAACCATTGCTTCCTCTGAGTTAGTTGAACATCTTGCATCCCTCTGTCTTAACTCCCTCCACCCTGTGCCAAATTGAATGCCCCTCCCTTCTTTCTCTTGGGCCTCTTAATGCGGCAAGCGTATTTCTCCTTCTCCCTCCACTCGAAAACGTTCACACAGCAAACAGGGCACTTTTCATTTTTGTAAAGGAATTGTATTATTATCCAAAATATTGAATTACATGTGATCCCACAATGTTAACATGTCTGTTATAACATAAACATTTCATAATAACTTCTTAAAACGTATTTCACTTAATATCACCAATTTATAAATCCATATCGGAACTGAAATACCTTGTATTTTACTGGGACATATAGGAGCTCATTCTTGTGACGTTGAACCAAGAAGTGTAAGAGGCTTCCGCTGTCTCTTTACACTTTTTAGTTGCATTGTGCAGTGCAAATAACCAACATTGCCCTGAGGGCATCTGTTTACATGTAAGTGCAAATGAAAGCTGACCCATCTGGGAAATTTACATTTTCTTAGAAAATCAGATCCAGAGTGGCCAATTCACAAATGAGTTACTCTCGCATACTCCTGACTTACTATTAGGAGTAAGAAAAATTCACTCATAATTTCTTTCTGAATCTAATCACCCTCTCCAGGTTTAAATCAAGAACATGTCAGAGTTACCGGTGATGACTTTTATGTGAAAAGGCGCCAGAGAACATAACAGGAAAGACTGTGCGGTCATGTTAATCCCTAATGTTAATTGCACAGAGGGAACCGGCTCAATTTCCCCTCTGTGAAATTGTTTTCCTTTCCACTATGTAGTGGAAAAGTGAGAGGTAAAGCTAAGATTGTTTTCGCCTTTACGCCTCACTTTTCCACAGCATGGTTGAAAAGGGCAGATGCCTGCTGCAATTTTAAAGGTAATGGTTTGCTATCAATTTTACCTACTTTTACCATGGTAGCGTTAAAGCACCATGAATTTGTACGGTGGAGCGAGAAATGGAGGTGTACACGTTATGATCTCTGCACGCCCCAATTCTGCTATACAAATTTAACAAAATGTGTTAGATCTTTAAAAGAAAGGTAGTAAATGAGGGTAATTTTAGTAAAACTACAAATTCCATTCATGGAACCAACAACGTCAGCACGTACCTGCTGTTGGGCCCTCTGCATTCAATTCTCGTCATTTGCAAGGCGATGAGAAATTCGAAAGATCAAACCATGGTGAAATTGCCTTCACTCTTTAGTTTTACTGTGCATTTTGCAAAAAATAAACGCTGCTCTGCAGGCAGCGTTTATTAAGGGATTCTTTTGGAATCCCTCTGCTATTGAGCAGATGCAGAGGCAAGGAAGCTTCCATAGGAATCCATTGGTTTTACACCTTCATGAAACATGTCATAAAACCTGGTGCTCATCCAAGATGGAAGAGGAAACCAAAGCAAAGATGAAAACTCTGTGTTGTGCCCCTCCCATGTCTTGGAAGGGCACACACATGGGGCAGACCATTAAATGGAGGCATTCAGCTTTACATCTCACTTTTATGCCTCTATGTAATGCACCACACATAGAAAATGATCACTAATGTGTTTACTGCTATTTTCTCCAATCTAATTCACCTGGAAAATGTCCTCACTCTGCCATGAACCTAAAGGAAGAGAATACGAGTCCAGCTGAGGAACACTACTGCAAAAACGTATAAAAACATGCATTAGGCATGCAAGTCTTTCATGTGCTACGCAGCAAGGATGGGTTTTGCAGTATGCAGTAGAAATGGAGTGATTTCATTACTGCAGATTTCACAGGAGTCACCTGCGTTACAAGTTACTTGAATGCAGTGAGGTCAGATGACGTGACACATAGGCAAAGCTCACACGAAAGTGTTCACGACAGAATGGAATGTGGTATTGCGCTCATAAAGTAAGCTGAACATACTTCCTGGTGAGTTGATAATGGGAATATAGTGACAAACCCCACAGACAGACTCCCACCAAGTTGGATTTCGAGGGACCACTGGAGTTTTAATCGGCATACTAATGAAAGAAAAAGGTAAACCTGCGAAAAATAAGCACACACATGCCCCAATCTAACCCCAAGACAGCCCACATCCACTGGCATGGTAGCCTATCCTACTACCCTCCAGCCTCAGCACAACATACAGTACATGATTAACATCAGCAGACCCCATTACTACAAACCTCAACACACATCATATAAAACAGTTGCATCCCTACAGCTGACTGTGACTCTATGGGTCTTACATCGATGAAGTGGATATGACAGCTGTTCTGGGTAAACCACATCTTATTCAGTTACATTTCAGGCAAATGTTGACATGCCCGAATTATGTCTGGTGCAAGGGGTCTGTGGCCTATTCACATTGAATGGTCGGTTAAGCCATACTTTATTCGTCTCATTAGAGGAGCTGGGTGAGTACTAAGAAGGCACTTAGCTGCTTATCTGCTGTGGACAGTACTGGAAGCAGAGAAGCAGCTCATAACCTAGGCAACCAAGGGGGTAATTCACTAGATATGCTGGATGCAAGTTGCAACATGCAAAATCCTGTACATTTTCTGAAGGAGTGCAAGCAATGCCACTGGTGCACACTGGGGATCTGGAGGAGTAGGAGGGTCAGGACGAGAGCGCACATGCCGAGTAGGTATTATCCAAGTTGACCTTTTACAATTGACCTTTTGTCCTAATTGACCTACTTTTAGTGGTGTTAATTGACCTTCTGCACTATTGACCTTTATATTATTTTAGTTATTTTATATATGTATTTTGTTTTTGGATTATAAATGATATAATGGGATTGAGTGGGAATGGGATTAAATTAGGTAAATTCTCCCGAGGTCAATTCTCCCGAGGTCAATTGTGAAAAGGACAATTAGTATACATCCGCCCAGTAGCCTAATCACCCAGGCATATATAAGTGATGAGTGTGTGATCAGCACCTGGACAGGTATTAAAGCCTGCACCCATGTGGATGGAGGGCTGATGTGAGCATTTCCTCTACATAGGTGTGAAATGTTCATTTCTTGTGACACATGTAATCCCCTAATCACACCATTTACAGAAGTGACTGGTGGTGTTTAAAGGTATGTAGAGTTATGTTCACCGTCAGTGGAATGACCAGTAGAACCAAGGGTTAGTTAAGCATCCCTGGGCCTAGCTAGATCAGATTGTCTGGCTCTGTCACACCTTCAGACACTGAAGTCTGTTTGAGTGGGTGAGTGGAGCGGGTTTGTGAGGTAGCGGGGATACTTGTAAGAAAGGTACATGCAATCAGAAAGAGAGCAGAAAAAAGAAAAAAGAGTGCCTCCATGGCCGAAGGCAGAGCTCATATATGTTTGAAGTAGTAGGTAGAGGGTCATGAAACATCCTGTTACAGAGGGCCTCTTTGGGGAAGGGCTGAATGGGCAGCCTCTTTATTAGAGCAGGAATGGCCCGCTACACGTGATATCTTTGCATGACACTACATCTTGATGGGAGAGCCTCTCAAGAGAGGGAGACATACAGGTGTTTGTCCAGTCTGAGCTTCTGGAAGGACCTGGGTGCCTATGACAGCATAGGGACACATGACTGGAAGAATTCCAGAGCATACCTTAAAATGATAAATCTCTTTGAGTTAGGGCCCTAGGCAAGTCTACGGTAGCTCTCCACCTGGGACCAACATGTGTCTTGTTGGGTGTCCTGACCCACGTTTGGACTATTATGCTGCAACATTTAGTGCTGTGGGCTTAGGAAATCCAAGAGGGCGGAAAAGCCCACATTTGCGCCAGAATCCTGGAGAACCGTGCAGTCTTTACACACAACAAAATGGTCGCCTGACCTGCCACCCACCAGTGTGAGCGTTAGGGGCCAGGAGTGCCATGAGTGAAATGTGTGCCAAAGGAAAAACAGCAGTGCCGGTGGCTAAAAAAAAAAGCGCTTTGAAGTCACCTTTGTTTCTCTGAAATGCAAGCTAAAAATGCCTATTTTAAACAGTACAAGATATTCAAAAATCTCACTGAACACCAGCAGACATTTGGCAGAATGTTTTCTTGTGTGCATACAAAATCTGGAAAGAGAAAGAGCCCAAAACAATGTTTATAACAAAACTGGCTGAGCTGTGGATGTCAGCAGCCTAAGTTAAATTGGACTGAAAGCCACTAAAATCTAAATGTTTAAAATAAATGCGTGACCTTCTGTTGAGTGTCACATAGTTTGCGACTGTTAAATGTCATAGTTTTGAATTTAGAATCAGCGTTCTAGCTGCATGTGTAAAAGTTGCAAGTTTGGTTTGAATGTAGAAAACTGGGAACCAAAGTGACATTTAGCTGAAGCCTGGCTTGAAGAGAGCGAATTCTGCCCGGCAACTACCCCCGACAGGAGTTGAAACTTGCTCAGCCACTCTTCCCAGGCCTGGCTGCATTCTGCTGCCCCCACCAAAAGGAGATGACACCTCCCTGATTGAATCAGGGGAGGAGCACCTAGGACTGGAGGGAAACAAAACAAAGCACTGTCCTTGGCCCAGGCAAATGTTAAATTAGGGGGGTCGTAAATGGCTTTCTCTTGGAAGGAAACGAGGAGGGGCACTGCATCTGTGAGCAAGCTGAGCTTGGGGGAAGTGGACAAACCAGAAATTCCACCATGTGCTTTGGAAAACCACACCCCTTTGGGGCAAGAGAATAATTTTAAAAAGATGGATAATTCATAGTGCGGACTTGTAAAAATTATATAAATAATATCATCATTCTTGTGATTTTTCTGTGCACATTTTAAGAGGTGTTAGGACTCTGTGGGATGTTCTTGGGGATAGTAGCGGAAAAAAGGTTGGTACTCCAAATGTATGCAGGTTAAAAATCTGACACTTTATCATCTGAAACCCATATCCCTGGTGCACATTTGTGTAAAATCTGGAAAGGTTTAGAGGTCGTTATCTGGATGAAAAGGGGAGAATTCTGTCATAAGTGGACACGACATCTTACAAAGACAGGGATCGGATGGTTTGGTGCTACAGAAAATATGTTAACTGGACATATAATATTAGAAAAATGTTACATAGATAAATATGTATTTGGATCAGAAATAGATTTGTGTGCAATTTGACAAGGGGAGGATCCTCTGACCATAAACCTACCTCATCACTCTGACTCACAACCCAGTTCCCCCAATCAAGGGAGAGAGGAGGAACTGGCCAATGATAAGTTGAGAAGGTTGGGCATGCAGAATGAGCCGACTCACCCACTTTCTAAACACATAAAAGGAGACTGCGCAGGACAGGTAGGGACATTCAATTTCCATTTCCTTGCGGAGCACGCTGACAGACGTCTTCACAGCCAGAGATCCAGACTTCAAATCCATCAATCTCCAGAGACCAGAGAGACCAGACCCAGACCAGATCGCTGAGAGCTGATCCAGATCACTGTGAGCAGAACCAGAGAACCAGTACCCAGTGGCGAGAGAACCGCAGCCAATCCTGACCCGATCCGTGACGAAGTCGCATTCCTGTCCAAAAAATAGTGTGAGTACTCAGGCAGAACTGTGCCAAACCAATCTCTTAGTTTAAAATAATCTAATTCAAACTATTTTAACCTATTGAGAACTGCATCATATAAATCGTGTCCCTTCTTTTGATTCAAAGCTGCAAAACTGTCATCTGTCATTTTGAAACTTTAAAATTTAATTTCTGAAAAACTACCTTCACAAAATTGGCCGTATCTCCGGAACCGTATGTCCCAGGAACTAAATTTAACTTTCATCTTAAAGCTAAGATTCTAAGCTTTCCAACGAGTCTTTCTACTTCTCATACTTCCTCCGTAATTGCGCTCGATGCACGCGACTACATTGCCGCAATTTGATATTTTGCTTCATTCCAGCCACGTGTAAAAACATTTGCCTTCACGGAATTCTGTTTTCAACTTGATAACCATCCCTGAATCATTGATAGGGCTGGCCTGAACTGATTTAAAGTATCTCTCACTCACCCTGAACCTCCTAGAGGGAATTAAAATCATTTAAGCATATTTTCCCTTCTTTGCATACCACATTTAAAGTACTTTGCCTGTGTTTAAAATCATCCTTGTGATCTAAGCTTGCTAGGGGGGAACTGAATTCGGATTGTACTGTGATTGTATTCCTGAAGACTGTGTGTGTTACTTCCATCTCCTTACATTGCATATGGGGGGAGTGAACTGTCAGAGAAAAGTAATCATATTATCTTTTGCTGAAGTCATATCAAATTATTTCTGTGTTGCATTCTGTCCCACTTTGCATTTCCTTGAACCATATAAAGCATTCTCTGCTCCCTTACTCCTCTGTTCTTATTCATAAGTAACCAAGAACTGTGCCACTGTAGGATTACCTGTTGCTGATTACTGTCATATGTCTAAGTGTGATATCAAATATTAATTTATTATAAAAGTGTGATATATATATATTGTTTCATTTTTCAAATAAACCTTTTAAATTTGCAAAACAAACTTACTTCTTGGCTCAGTGGGGTGAGGGGGATTCTAAGAGGGGGTGTTATATAAGGGTTGTCATCCAGAGTACACAAACTGGACATACAAATATATAAATAAGGGCTTCCCTTGGGCATCCCAGACCAGGCACTGACTTAGTGGGATTGCTTGATTGGAGTCATTTAACAGTCTGGATTGTATATGTCATTTTTCTTGGCCCATTCTCTTATGGCTTTTACCCAGATACCCCAATACAGCAGAGTCCAAACATGTTTCTCAACGCCAGTCACATTGTCCTAGATTGGCTGAGAGTCGGGATACACACAACTTAGAAAAACCAATTAGTGAGATTGCACTCAGAGGTGTGTAAGCAAAAAAAAACATAAGGGGAAAAACATATCTCAACTTGAGCTAGGAAGTCCTGCATCGTGGAGCCATCTCATTATATATGACTAAGGTCTTAAGGACTGTGTTCAAACTATTGCTAAAAGTAAAACAAGTTGCAAATGACAGATCTCGCCCAAATATATATTTCACTGGGCGTGCAAAGATTTAAAACAGAGTCCGAAAAAGAAGAATGAAATGATGTTACATAAATAAATGCGTGTCATTATTTACTGGACCCCTTGTTTATGAATGAGTAACTGTATATATGTACAAAGAAGTGCTTGATTCGCCACACGTACATGTTCCTTATGTCATAACGTTATAGATGTAAGGTGGTTCTCTCTAGGGGTGGAGGGAAAAAGCAGCAACCTCTAAGAGTCCTGAGACAGGGATACTACACCTTACTGCACACATGTGAAAATCTGAACACAGGGGGGATGGTTTAGGCTTTTCCCTATTGACAGCCCAGCCCAAGTGGCTAGCCGTCCTATGGGTGCACCAGGTTAAATAAACAGACACAGCCTCATGTGACTTGGATAGAGTAAAACTACTTATTTGTATAGCAGTAATAGACTGACAGATCTGCTCTTTGGTATGTCCGAGTGATACAGTATTTACAATGTCCTCTAGTTCAGGTGATGCACAGACATTTAGGATTCATTCTATCATTTCCTCCAATAGCTATAGTTCTCTTCATCCCCAGTGTGTTCGCTGGGGGGGCAAGAGAGTTCAAGGCAGTGGTCGAAGTGTACGAAAAGAAGTAGTGGAACTATGTCCCCTAGTGGCCTGCACCGCTCCCCACAGACCCCATCGCGGCGCCCCTCCCATGCACAATTAAAACCCCAATAAACATGTGCCTGCTCTTTAAGAAAAAGTCCTTGCAGTACACTGAAAGTGCAAGTTTCAACTTCTTCCTACACTTTTATTTTAAAACAAAACTGTTCCAGAACGGTTTCTTTTTAAAATAAAATTATAGGAATGGTAACACTTAATTAAAAGAAGTAGAGGAGCACCGCTCATGACCGCTCCCGCCCACTTCGACCACTGGTTCAAGGTGGATAAACCAATAAACAAATATTACAGTGGGAACACTTATGACTTAGATCAATCTCATTGGATTACTATATAATGGTTTTCCCTTTGATGAGAGTACCTTAGAGCATCATCCATCACATATGATAAGTAACCAACTGTGTCACAGGGAAGTGGAGCCTTTGTGAGTAAGCTTATTCACATTTGACATATAAATGACTCCTTCACTTTGTGAGAGTGCATTTGCGAGCAGGATTATTCAAAGTTGCTAAATAAACAAATCGTTCACCTAAATGCCATCTAGTAAATAAATAACTCTTTCACTTCATGCAAGGCATTTGCATGCGGGATTATTCACATTTGATAAATAAACACTCTCACTTCGTGAGAGGCATTTGCGAGCAAGATTGGTCACATTTGATAAATAAACACTCTTCCACTTCATGAGGGGCATTTGCAAGCGAGATTGGTCACATTCGATAAAAAAGCACTTTCACTTTGTGAGGGGCACTTGCGAGCAAGATTGGTCACATGTGATAAATAAACACTCTTTCACTTCATGAACAGCATTTGCACGCAGGATTATTCACATTTGATAAATAAACACTTTTTCACTTCATGAGGGGCATTTGCAAGCAGGATTATTCACATTTGATAAGTAAACTCTCTCTCACTTCATGAGGGCATTTGCGAGTGGGATTATTCACATTTGTTAAATAACCAACTCTTTCATTGTTTTAGCACTTCCCATTAGCTGCCGGCTAACATCTCTGCCCCCTCATACTGTGCGGACACCCATCAAGTAGTCCCCAGGCTCTTGAGAAAACACATCCCTTCATGAGAGCCACTCGGGCATCCAGGCCAGTATTGTCCGTTACCTAGAGACCCCCTGAAACACCCGTGATGAGCGGCTTGGGAGCTCAGTGAGGTGGGATCTAAGGAGCAAAGTCCGGTGGAGTGCCTTGATGCTAGCTATTATCTGACAAGCGCTGCCAGCCTAAGTTCCCTTCCAACGTACAGCAGAAAAACATACAGGCACCCCCACTCTTGAGGTTTTCTCTAATGTTCCCCCTTTCTCTAGCTTTGCTTACATGAACACACCGCTGACTGTAGTAACAGCAATACCCTGCTAATCCATATCCCGTACACTCTCTGATGTTCTCTTCTTTAAGATGTGATAGGAAATGTATATATGCCGCCAAGGCTGAAAGCAGCCAGACAATATACTTTTATAGTTCCAATATACTTTTATAGTTCCAACGGGCAGCGCTATATTGTCTGCTCTGTAAACTTTTCCGCTCCTACCTCCTGTCATGGAGAGGGGAAGGAGAGGGGAAGGGAAGACTCATTTTCATTACCGTCTGTCCCATCAACTGGCATGAACACACGGGCACTTCCAGCCCACGCTGGTCTGCCAAACTCACTCTGCTGCTCGCTTCCTCAACCCTGGAGAGGGGAGGGCACAAACAGGCCCTGTGCTGCCCTCAGTGGACCTCTTCAGCACGGAGTGCCGGGACGCCTGTTTGTTCATGAAGACAATACTCTCTCTCCCTTTACTCTGCTTGCTGCTGCTATATACAATCCATGGTCCTGTCCACCTGTCCCCTAGGGCAGGGAGACAGTGACAGTATTTTTGTTAAAATAGCCTCATCCACGCTCCCATTCCCACTGCGGCGGGCGGGCTGTACTAAGTCCCCCGAGATCTAGGAAGGAGAAATACCTGCAGAAATAAAGAGGACTAATATTACGCATGTAAACTCAACGTCCATACATTACAATGAAACTCCCACACTGGCATGTGCGGGTTTACATAGGCACAATTGAGCATCAGCCTGTCACACTACGAATGTAAGTAAAATGGTATTGTGCACATGGGTGTAATTTAAGGGGGGTAAGTATGCCCCCCAAATTTTGTGGCACAGCATTTTGTCCCACTCATTTGGCAGGGTCCCATTTCATTTAAATGTCATACCCCCCTCCCCAACAGTTTCAGCAAAGTTACTACACTGATTGGGCCTGCAAAGATTCTGGGTGGCTAACATCTGTAACCCATTTCCTGTCCTAATACAGGTTACCTGGCACCTCTAGACAGGCATCTAAGAAGAGGTTGGTCTGAATTGCACTTTCTCCAGCTGCACTAGGGCATGTCAGGCATAGAGATAAAAGGGACTGTGTGAGTGCATACTCGCAGTGTGCCACTTTGTGAAAAAGGGATACACCCACATATGAACATTTTGCATTTGGGCAAGACAATGTGTGCAAAAGGCTCTATGTTTATAAAATGTGCATACTGGAACACAAAAGTGGGAAGATATGCAGGTTTAATCCCTTCCAATGTCTCTAATTATACCAGCAATGCCCTTGATTGCTTTGGTAGCATTTCCCAAACCTTGCAACCTATCCCTTGCAATGTTTCAGAGTTTATGATGGTAAGCTTCTGTGGCAGTCCCCCAACCATTGTCATCTACCCATCTAGTGTTATGTCCTGTCAGGGCACATCCCACTCATCATCCTCAATGTCAAAGCAAGATGCAATGTGCCGGGTTTTTAATATTGCTTGTACTTATTGAGATAGTACACCAACTCTGATACTTTTTAAAATGTTGGCATAAGTGAGATCTGCAGATTGGCGCATGTTTTCTGTTAATTCTCTGTATTGGAAATGTTGCCAAAGGTTGATATTTCCTATGCTGCCAACAGTTTTACGACAGATTTTGTGTCCTAAGGTTTTAAAAATAGGCATCTTTCACTGGTGTCAATTGAAGAAGATCTCTGAAAACAATAATGTGTTTTCTTCCAAAGAGCTCTTCGTAGTTTGTTTTAAGTACATCTTGCAATCTGAGGTGAATCAAAGCCAACATTAGGTTGGAGACCATGTTGACTTCATCTATTAGTAGCATTTTCATTTGTTTTAACACTTTGCATAGTTCCATTGCAGCTTCTGTAGAAAGTCTGTAATATTTTAATTTGTTTTGGTGTTCTACTGGAAGGAGTAGTAATCGGTGTAAAATGACACTGCCTTTGTTGTAGGCAGCTTAACCTGTGGGGGCAGTTACAACAGCTGACAGTTTGTTGTTGTCAATTGTTGAAGGAACTTGCTGATGATTTTAATTAAGAATGTTTTGCCTGAACCAGCTTCTCCACTGACGTATAGTAGTATAGGTTTGTAATTTTGTCAGGTACATTCTTTATTTTCATGTTGTAAAAAATGGCACGCTGCTCTTTGTTCAGTTTTGATTGTAGTACAGTTAAGTCTTCTGTATCTTCTTCATAGTGAAACATGGTGTTCTTTACTTCTATCATAGCTAAGTCTGCCTAATTTGCTATTAGTGGCTGTCCCAGTGGTTCTTGACTTCCTGTTACAGAAGGTTGACTACTGTCGGGAGTGTCCTTATCTAGTTGGGCCTGGAGTTCTTCATTGTGTTGCTGTTCATTGTGCAACATTGTTTTGTACTGCGTAAAGTTTATATCTGTGATAGTGCTTTCATTTGCTTTGAAAGCGTCTTCATAGGAGTCATAGTTTTTGAGTATCTCTTCTTCTTTTCTCCATGGTTTAAGAAGTTGTAGCAGGGATATGTAATATAGTTCTTTATGTTGAGGAGTTTTTAATGACAATTTGATATGATTAATTAAGCTTTGTTTGGTAAGTTTCACTAAGCTGCCTTCACAATCTGTCACTCTATATCTACCTTTTTTTTCATCGGGTTTTATATTATTTTTGTATGTGAAGTTTTGGGCTATGTGGTATAGACACATGGTTTCCAAAGTGGTACTCCTGTTTGGGTAGTATGTGTCTAGTAAATTGTTTTTCAAAATGTCTTGGCTGTTGGGATCATTTTTGGCTATTGTTTCTATGTCGTCGTATGATTTGAGAACTCTTTTTTTAGATTTAGCAGGACCAAGACTTAGCCATACTATATTTTCAGATTTTCCATACAAAGCAGTACCGGTTAAATAAATGATCTGCATCTGCTTCATAGCAGCCACATTCTCTATGAGAGAGCATTTTTATGCCTAAGCTGTACAATTTCTGAGATAGTGTTTAATCTGATGGTAGGTCATTCCAGAGGACTTGAAGCTCTATTTTTTATGCTTTTGTTAAGTAGGCTGTAACATATTGTGCGACTGCAGTGAAATTGTCTGCTATGTTTGCATTCCATAAGAGGGCAGTGATGGCATTGTAATCATTGATATATTTTTGTTCTTCTGTTCTTTTTATGAAATACGTGTTCTTAGGTGATTTACCTTTAACACTATGTATAACTGAAGACATGAAGTTGTTCACTTCACCTGTTTCTGTAACTGGTCTAGGGAAAGCAAAGCAGCATCTGGTATAGTATTTCCCTTTGTTTTTGTATTTGCAATGACAACATTTGCGACATTTGTGTCTTTGAAATTGTACAATTTGTGCATGAAGATCACTATTTGTTGCTTCCAATTGAATTTCACAAGTGACATATTTTTTGATAAAATGTAAAACAGCAGCATCACTGTCTTGACCAAATTTAGGAGCAGCTATAATCCTTAAAAGCATGTGGATATGTGGTGCTCCTCTGGCTTGGTATTCTTTTCTCCAAAAGAAGTGTTGCACTTCTCGGAGGGGAGGAACAGTTTTATTACAAATAAAGTGTAGCATATGAAACGATGATGGAAATATCTTGAAACATTAACAGGTCTAGAGAGCAAAGTTGTCCAGGTGTTAGTACATCTATGTTTGTTTTGTTTTTCTTTGATATGAGTAGGAAATCATGTAAATCTTCTCATGCATATTCTGCACAACTTAATGTAACAAACCAAGTGGGTGGGCCAAAGTTTCTCATCATACAACGTACATCTCCGTGACGTCTGAACCAGTGCTCTTTCGTACCACGCATGTTTGCTAAAAGATTTGTAATGATTGATTGTAAAACCTCATCTTGTTCTTGCACTTTTTGTATTAATTGCGTAGGTGACATATTTTGAAAGTGGGTTCCTGATTTTAATATGTGTGCAACTCCGTAACATAGAGTTGCTAGTTCACTTTCAAAAAGTAGGTGGAATATGTATTCCACATTTTGTCTAAATCTGGGATCTTCAGATTATATTCGTAACGACAGGTATTCTGATGCTGTTATCTGAGTGGGGCTATCATCGTACCTTCTTCCTTTGCCAGTAGGAAAGATTAGAGGAAAAGCATGTGCTTCTATACTTTTTTCCCATATGCTGATTGGTGATCCTTTGGTTTGTCGCATTTGGTACGTTTCTAGTGCATCATCTATGGTGTCATTAGAGTGTAATGGATGAATTGTATAACTGTCTAATATATTGGATACTGTAGCAGGATCTAGAAGTTCAAATTGACCAGTTTCTGTGACTCTTGAATTATTTTGGTTGTTTCTCTTAAGTTTTCTTCAATATTTATTTATTTGTAGTATTCATTATTGTCTTTTAGATATTGCAAGGCTTGTCTAACTTTATGTATGTCTACGAGTTGTTGCCAATTTCTTTTGTCTTTTGTAGGGACACCATTTACTAAGACAATTAAAGATTGCTCTATAGGACGTTGCACTCCCAGAGTGTGCACATTTTCTTTCAGATCTAATGGTAAATCAACTACTTTGCCACAAATGCCTTTCACCAATTCAGAGGGAGGTAATTTTGCTGTTTTTGGTTGAAGGCGTATTATTGTTTGAAATGGGTGCACTGTTTGAATTATGATGCTCTCATGTAAATTGAGTTGTTGCAGGGGTTTTGGTAGTGGGAATAATTCCAAGTTATTTGTGATAGCATGTGAAGGAGTTTGGTTGTTGTCAAGTTTTGTAGTGCAGTAACTGCAAAGTAGTAAGGGGTCAGTTATTTCGTATTTGTTTTATGCTATAAGGTAGAGAGCTAATTCAAACCATTTGGAATCTTCATTGTCTTCTCTTTTGTATGTCATGTATACAGTTTTTGTGTTACTTTTATAAAAATGTTCTGCGGCAAAACACACACACATGGTTTGGTACTTCAGCGGATTTACTTTTAAATTTTAATATTTCTTTTTTGTATGTGTGTAGTAGAAGGTTGCCATGTGTAGAATTGTTGCTAGCCTGTTGTAAAGCTATTGTATTTTGGAAGTGGCTTTCACTTCCAAAATATTATCTCTGGATATGGTCTATTTTTTGGGAGTAGGTCTTTGGGTGTACCATGTAGAAGATTGTTGTTTAAATTGGCTAGTGCTAAAGCAGGACTTTTAGCATAGTACAGTTTATAGACTAGATTTCTTATAGTTGAATGATGTGTTGATATAATTTTGATATGATGGAAGGTGCTTTTGCAAATAGGTCCTGAAAAGCAGGCTAATTAATGTCCTTGTAGTCCTGTGTATTTGCGCACTGGACAGGTATCCATATTTTGCAGCACTTTCATTTTGATTTTGTCTTTGCCTTTCACATACTGATTGAGGAACTGGTGTAGAGATTTGAAAGATTTTTTAGGAATGTTACACATTGACGTGCATGGCCATTTGTATACTAGATGTTCTGGTTCAGTCGAATGGAGAGGTAATTCTGATTTTTCTGGGGATATTTTTGTAAGCAGTATTTCTTGTTCCATTATGGTATTATTAATTTGTTCATCACCTCGTCCACTGCTATGTATGGCAATTGTGTTTGTTTGGATGTGTTTGTATTGTTCTTCATTAAAATATGGTTCTGTGCTTGTGTTGTGACTCCATTCACCTTCACAGATATTGAAGAAGTTATTTTTCTTGACATTCCGTTTATTGAGAAGTTTTTTTTGTAAGTTAGTTTTGTTAGTGCTTTCATTCTGTTTAACACTAAAATGAATAACTTTCTTTTGAGAAGGATTGCAATGTCTATCAAAGCTTGTAAGATTAATTTTCTACGGTAGGTTTGAAGGGTTGTGCATGATTTGTCTCCTGTTTTTATAAGATTCTGAAGGACTATGTGGCAGAACATTTTTGCTAAAATACTTTTTTTGGTATGGTTACTTGCTAGTATATCAAGATTTATAGGAACAGTTTTAGCAGTAGTGGTAGCCGAATTCTTGTTAATCATTTTCTGTTTCATTTTACATTTTGATAGAGGAGGCAACGTTTCTGTAATGGAAGCTTGTTTTGTTTTGCTAAATGACTGTATTAGCTGTTTTGTTTGAACTTTTTGTACAAACTCTGGTAAAGATGGATGCTTATTTTGGACTGGACACTTTTATTTTCATTTGCTCTATTTCGGCGTTGCTTTCTATGGACTTGCTTTTTGGTAGGCATTCTTTGGGGTCTGTTGAAAAAAAAAGAAGGTATGGGTTGGGCCGTTCTGCAATGTATGTGTGCTGTGTGCATGAGTGTCTGAGTATGATGGGAAAGATGTATGTGGTGGTGTGTGATTGTGCATTGGGCAGCTACAATTAGTTGGGAAGGCTATTCTTCTATTTGTCTGTTACTAAACTGCAGTTCAGATGAGAGTAGAAAGTGAGCTAGTGGTGAGGAGAAGCATTAATTGTAAACCTAATGGTATAAAATGAAAACAGTTCTTTGTTTTGTAATACTAACATTCTCAGGATTCAGTATGTTATTTGTGTTCCAACAAACAGGGATTTCTGTGCCATTCTGCCTGCTAATCCCTGTTTAATAAATGGGGATTTGAGGGCAGAATGATTCAGAAATCTCAGGTTTTTTTTGGTGCGCAAATTACATGAATGACCAACACAGTGGGCCTCATTCCGAGTATGGCGCTAAGGGATAGCGGCCACCGCTAACGAGAGCGGTGGCGGTAATCCCTTACCGCCATACTCCGAGTTCCCTTAGCGCCATGGTGCTTATAACACCTGCTTTTAGCAGGCGTTAAATACCATGGCGCTAAGGGACCTTGATGTTAATTACGCCACCGTAATTTACGGTGGCGTAATTGACGCCTTCCCCACTCCCATTATGCCCTATGGGGCAGGAATGGGAATGGGGAAGGGTAAATGGGGATTGGGGAATTACCGCCCCGCCAACCTTGGAATGGGGCGGTAATTCCGCCAACCACCAAGGCGCTGCCGGTCCGGGTACGGCGTCAACCAAGGCGTTAATAGCGCCATTGGTTAGCGCCGTACTCGGAATGAGGCCCAGTGTGTTTGAGGAACAGTAAGAATAATAAGGTAGTATACTTACTATTTTTTGTGGAATGAGAAGGTTTCTTCGGATATGTTGTTTATAGTTCAGATGCAATGTGCCGGGTTTTTAATATTGCTTGTACTTCTTGAGATAGTACTCCAACTCTGATACTTTTTAAAATGTTGGCATAAGTGAGATCTGCAGATTGGCACATGTTTTCTGGAAATTCTCTGTATTGGAAATGTTGCCAAAGGTTGATATTTCCTATGCTGCCAACAGTTTTACGACAGATTTTGTGTCTTAAGGTTTTAAAAATAGGCATCTTTCACTGGTGTCAATTGAAGAAGATCTCTGAAAACAATAATGTGTTTTCTTCCAAAGAGCTCTTCGTAGTTTGTTTTAAGTACTTCTTGCAATCTGAGGTGAATCAAAGCCAACATTAGGTTGGAGACCATGTTGACTTCATCTATTAGTAGCATTTTCATTTGTTTTAACACTTTGCATAGTTCCATTGCAGCTTCTGTAGAAAGTCTGTAATATTTTAATTTGTTTTGGTGTTCTACTGGAAGGAGTAGTAATCGGTGTAAAATGACACCGCCTATGTTGTAGGCAGCTAAACCTGTGGGGGCAGTTACAACAGCTGACAGTTTGTTGTTGTCAATTGTTGAAGGAACTGGCTGATGATTTTAATTAAGAATGTTTTGCCTGAACCAGCTTCACCACTGACGTATAGTAGTATAGGTTTGTAATTTTGTCAGGTACATTCTTTATTTTCATGTTGTAAAAAATGGCACGCTGCTCTTTGTTCAGTTTTCATCGTAGTACAGTTAAGTCTTCTGTATCTTCTTCATAGTGACACATGGTGTTCTCTACTTCTATCATAGCTAAGTCTGCCTAATTTGCTATTAGTGGCTGTCCCAGTGGTTCTAGACTTCCTGTTACAGAAGGTTGACTACTGTCGGGAGTGTCCTTATCTAGTTGGGCCTGGAGTTCTTCATTGTGTTGCTGTTCATTGTGCAACATTGTTTTGTACTGCGTAAAGTTTATATCTGTGATAGTGCTTTCATTTGCTTTGAAAGTGTCTTCATAGGAGTCATAGTTTTTGAGAATCTCTTCTTCTTTTCTCCATGGTTTAAGAAGTTGTAGCAGGGATATGTAATATAGTTCTTTATGTTGAGGAGTTTTTAATGACAATTTGATATGATTAATTAAGCTTCGTTTGGTAAGTTTCACTAAGCTGCCTTCACAATCTGTCACTCTATATCTACCTTTTTTTCATCGGGTTTTATATTATTTTTGTATGTGAAGTTTTGGGCTATGTGGTATAGACACATGGTTTCCAAAGTGGTACTCCTGTTTGGGTAGTATGTGTCTAGTAAATTGTTTTTCAAAATGTCTTGGCTGTTGGGATCATTTTTGGCTATTGTTTCTATGTCGTCGTATGATTTGAGAACTCTTTTTTTAGATTTAGCAGGACCAAGACTTAGCCATACTATATTTTCAGATTTTCCATACAAAGCAGTACCGGTTAAATAAATGATCTGCAGCTTCATAGGAGCCACATTCTCTATGAGAGAGCATTTTTATGCCTAAGCTGTACAATTTCTGAGATAGTGTTTTGTCCGATGGTAGGTCATTCCAGAGGACTTGAAGCTCTGTTTTTTATGCTTTTGTTAAGTAGGCTGTAACATATTGTGCGACTGCAGTGAAATTGTCTGCTATGTTTGCATTCCATAAGAGGGCAGTGATGGCATTGTAATCATTGATATATTTTGCTTCTTCTGTTCTTTTTATGAAATACGTGTTCTTAGGTGATTTACCTTTAACACTATATCTAACTGAAGACATGAAGTTGTTCACTTCACCTGTTTCTGTAACTGGTCTAGGGAAAGCAAAGCAGCATTTGGTATAGTATTTCCCTTTGTTTTTGTATTTGCAATGACAACATTTGCGACATTTGTGTCTTTGAAATTGTACAATTTGTGCATGAAGATCACTATTTGTTGCTTCCAATTGAATTTCACAAGTGACATATTTTTCGATAAAATGTAAAACAGCAGCATCACTGTCTTGACCAAATTTAGGAGCAGCTATAATCCTTAAAAGCATGTGGATATGTGGTGCTCCTCTGGCTTGGTATTCTTTTCTCCAAAAGAAGTGTTGCACTTCTCGGAGGGGAGGAACAGTTTAATTACAAATAAAGTGTAGCATATGAAACGATGATGGAAATATCTTGAAACATTAACAGGTCTAGAGAGCAAAGTTGTCCAGGTGTTAGTATATCTATGTTTGTTTTGTTTTTCTTTGATATGAGTAGGAAATCATGTAAATCTTCCCATGCATATTCTGCACAACTTAATGTAACAAACCAAGTGGGTGGGCCAAGGTTTCTCATCATACAACGTACATCTCCGTGACGTCGGAACCAGTGCTCTTTCGTACCACGCATGTTTGCTAAAAGATTTGTAATGCTTGATTGTAAAACCTCATCTTTTTCTTGCACTTTTTGTATTAATTGCGTAGGTGACATATTTTGAAAGTGGGTTCCTGATTTTAATATGTGTGCAACTCCGTAACATAGAGTTGCTAGTTCACTTTCAAAGAGTAGGTGGAATATGTATTCCACATTTTGTCTAAATCTGGGATCTTCAGATTACATTCGTAACGACAGGTATTCTGATGCTGTTATCTGAGTGGGGCTATCATCGTACCTTCTTCCTTTGCCAGTAGGAAAGATTAGAGGAAAAGCATGTGCTTCTATACTTTTTTCCCATATGCTGATTGGTGATCCTTTGGTTTGTCGCATTTGGTACGTTTCTAGTGCATCATCTATGGTGTCATTAGAGTGTAATGGATGAATTGTATAACGGTCTAATATATTGGATACTGTAGCAGGATCTAGAAGTTCAAATTGACCAGTTTCTGTGACTATTGAATTATTTCAGTTGTTTCTCTTAAGTTTTCTTCAATATTTATTTATTTGTAGTATTCATTATTGTCTTTTAGATATTGCAAGGCTTGTCTAACTTTATGTAAGTCTACGAGTTGTTGCCAATTTTTGTTGTCTTTTGTAGGGACACCATTTACTAAGACAATTAAAGATTGCTCTATAGGACGCTGCACTCCCAGAGTGTGCACATTTTCTTTCAGATCTAATGGTAAATCAACTACTTTGCCACAAATGCCTTTCACCAATTCAGAGGGAGGTAATTTTGCTGTTTTTGGTTGAAGGCGTATTATTGTTTGAAATGGGTGCACTGTTTGAATTATGATGCTCTCATGTAAATTGAGTTGTTGCAGGGGTTTTGGTAGTGGGAATAATTCCAAGTTATTTGTGATAGCATGTGAAGGAGTTTGGTTGTTGTCAAGTTTTGTAGTGCAGTAACTGCAAAGTAGTAAGGGGTCAGTTATTTCGTATTTGTTTTCTGCTATAAGGTAGAGAGCTAATTCAAACCATTTGGAATCTTCATTGTCTTCTCTTTTGTATGTCATGTATACAGTTTTTGTGTTACTTTTATAAAAATGTTCTGCGGCAAAACACACACACATGGTTTGGTACTTCAGCGGATTTACTTTTAAATTTTAATATTTCTTTTTTGTATGTGTGTAGTAGAAGGTTGCCATGTGTAGAATTGTTGCTAGTCTGTTGTAAAGCTATTGTATTTTGGAAGTGGCTTTAACTTCCAAAATATTATCTCTGGATATGGTCTATTTTTTGGGAGTAGGTCTTTGGGTGTACCATGTAGAAGATTGTTGTTTAAATTGGCTAGTGCTAAAGCAGGACTTTTAGCATAGTACAGTTTATAGACTAGATTTCTTATAGTTGAATGATGTGTTGATATCATTTTGATATGATGGAAGGTGCTTTTGCAAATAGGTCCTGAAAAGCAGGCTAATTAATGTCCTTGTAGTCCTGTGTATTTGCACACTGGACAGGTATCCATATTTTGCAGCACTTTCATTTTGATTTTGTCTTTGCCTTTCACATACTGATTGAGGAACTGGTGTAAAGATTTGAAAGATTTTTTGGGAATGTTACACATTGACGTGCATGGCCATTTGTATACTGGATGTTCTGGTTCAGTCGAATGGAGAGGTAATTCTGATTTTTCTGCTATGTATGGCAATTGTGTTTGTTTGGATTTGTTTGTATGCTTCTTCATTAAAATATGGTTCTGTGCTTGTGTTGTGACTCCATTCACCTCCACAGATATTTAAGAAGTTATTTTTGTTGACATTCCGTTTATTGAGAAGTTTTTTTTGTAAGTTAGTTTTGTTAGTGCTTTCATTCTGTTTAACACTAAAATGAATAACTTTCTTTTGAGAAGGATTGCAATGTCTATCAAGGCTTGTAAGATTAATTTTCTACGGTAGGTTTGAAGGGTTGTGCATGATTTGTCTCCTGTTTTTATAAGATTCTGAAGGACTATGTGGCAGAACATTTTTGCTAAAATACTTTTTTTGGTATGGTTACTTGCTAGTATATCAAGATTTATAGGAGCAGTTTTAGCAGTAGTGGTAGCCGAATTCTTGTTAATCATTTTCTGTTTCATTTTACATTTTGATAGAGGAGGCAAAGTTTCTGTACTGGAAGCTTGTTTTGTTTTGCTAAATGACTGTATTAGCTGTTTTGTTTGAACTTTTTGTGCAAACTCTGGTAAAGATGGATGCTTATTTTGGACTGGACACTTTTATTTTCATTTGCTCTATTTCGGAGTTGCTTTCTATGGACTTGCTTTTTGGTAGGCATTCTTTGGGGTCTGTTGAAAAAAAAGAAGGTATGGGTTGGGCCGTTCTGCAATGTATGTGTGCTGTGTGCATGAGTGTCTGAGTATGATGGGAAAGATGTATGTGGTGGTGTGTGATTGTGCATTGGGCAGCTACAATTAGTTGGGAAGGCTATTCTTCTATTTGTCTGTTACTAAACTGCAGTTCAGATGAGAGTAGAAAGTGAGCTAGTGGTGAGGAGAAGCATTAATTGTAAACCTAATGGTATAAAATTAAAACAGTTCTTTGTTTTGTAATACTAACATTCTCGGGATTCAGTATGTTATTTGTGTTCCAACAAACAGGGATTTCTGTGCCATTCTGCCTGCTAATCCCTGTTTAATAAATGGGGATTTGAGGGCAGAATGGTTCAGAAATCTCAGGTTTTAACATGAATGACCCACACAGTGTGTTTGAGGAACAGTAAGAATAATAAGGTAGTATACTTACTATTTTTGTGGAATGAGAAGGTTTCTTCGGATATGTTGTTTATAGTTCAGATGCTGCTCATTTTCAGGAGAGTGGTCTTCACTGCAATTGTAAAACAAAGAAGTTAGTAATTGTCTGTGTTTATAGCACTGATGTTAATTTAGATATTGATTTTTATGTTTTTGTAGTAGTATTCTTGTTTGATATCTGAACATAGTGTATGCATGCATCTCATTTGACTATGTGCAGCCTTTATATTTTATTTACAATATGTTAGTTCAACATGCTTTGCAAATGAGTAGAATTTTAAGTGTATGAAATTCACTTGGTTTTATAAAGCTGTGTTGTAGATAGCAGACAGGTTTGAAAGTGACAGTTGAGTATAGTAGATGGGAAAAATTTCAATAAGTTCATTTTATAGGCAGACATGCCAACAATCGGGAGCCCATGAGAGGGAGATTTCACCACAGCAATCAGGAACATTCATTTTTCCCATATGATTCCATTGGGATTAGCATTAATTTAGGCGGGAGACAGTAAAAAATAGTGTGATTTTTCAATGAAAAATTGGGAGTGTGGCGCCTAAATCGGGAGAGTTGGCATGTATGTATATGTTATGCAGGTTTAGTGGCATTACTCTGTTTATATGGATTCATAAGAGTTGTAGGTGTACTGTGAATAAAATATGCAAACCTGTAGTTTGTATTCATGCATGTGGATATGCATGCAGCTGTAAGTAGAAATCTTGGAGACTTGTAGAGTAGTTTTTCTAGTAGGTGCTTTCCAATGATATGAGACCTGTACTCAGAGTGATCAACATTACATTTGAAGTGTGGAACTCTGATGATGGAGTTAGATGTAGAGGTCTTGGATGTGATTGGTGGATGGTTGTGTGACTGCTTAGCTGTAGCCAATGAGGGAATGGCACCAAGAGTGGTGTGGAAAGGGTAGAAGAGCTGGCTAAGAGTGACGTGCCGTGCATACACCGCGGCTGTCCGTGGATAGGGCGTGCCACATCTGGGGTTTTCCAGCAAATCCAGCATGGAAAGGGAACTGTAGGGATCAGCCAATCAGATGTTGATGTTGTGGATTTGTGTAGAAAGAGACTTTGTGTAGTGAAGATGGCAGAGGTGGAGAAAGTCAATGTGTTGGTGCTTGGAGATATGATTGTGCATGCTTTACAGCAGTATGCTCAATGCAGGCATGTGGCAAACAATTTTGATGTTAAAGGAATAGAGGTGGTGTGGAGCGCTGTGCCTGATTGCAATGTCCAGCTAATTGTACAAGTTTGTGAAGATATGGGCAGGATGAACAGTCCCCATCTGGTAGTTTTGCACGATGGTGCTTTCCATTTGGGCCACGTAAGTGCCCCTACTTTGTTGGCAGATTTGGAACAGTTGGTTCAAACAGTAATGAACATCCTTCCAAATGCGAAAGTAATTTTTTCTGGATTACTACCTAGGGCAATATGGGACAATAGTTCTGCTTTTTGTCCTCAGCAAAACATTGCTAGGTGTGCAATCAACCGAGGCATGTGTGCTTTCATGCTTAGAGCTGGTATGTTTTTCTGTAATAATGAGAATATTGATTCGAGTAATGCTGTTTATTTTGAAGAAGATGGCATTTCCTTATCTTTTTTGGGAAATGCCATGCTGTTTTGGAATGTAAGGGTTGCTTTGGAGAAGGTAATGTGAAGATTTTAGTAGTAAAGTAAGAAGAACAAAAAAATACAAAATAACAGGTGTCTGTCAGGCATCTGCAAAAAAAACCAAAAAAACAAAACATCTCTTTTCAGAGCCAACCTCAAAGGGGAAATGGGGCACACTATTTAAATTTTCATTCACCACGCTCAGATTTTCGATATGTCCGCGGACATGGCGGTAGTCTGCGGAAAGTGCGTATTACATATAGGATTCTGGGGTGGAGAGGCATGCAAATGAGAATGAGCGGAGCTAGGGATTGGTTAGTAAAGTTTACTGTGTGTGTTGTGTAAGGAGAGATTTTGTCAGAACAGCTTGTTCCTGAGAAAAGAACAGATAGCTATGGCTGTGTGTTTCCGAAAACAGATTATCTGGATTTTGGGAGACTCATGGATACATTGGTTGGAGGTGCATGCAGAACCTTGTGGAGTAGCTGCAGATCTTGGATTCTCTCATGTGGAAGTACACTGGAAGGGAGTGCGTGGAATAAAGTGTCTGGACTTGGTACCTCTCTGTGCTACTTTGGAGACAGAGCATCATCCAGACATAATTATAATTAATTGTGGAGGGAACAGTTTAGGACATGTGTCTGGAATTTCTTTGCAATTTTCAATGAAAGAAAGACTTGGGAAGGTCATGGACATGTTTCCAAATTCCCAAGTAATTTTTTCTCGTACTACGCAAAAACAAATGTGGCTTCATTCTTCTTCATTTGGTCCACAAATGGAGAAAGTGAGGCACAATGTCAATAAGGCTTTTTGTGCCTTTCTAAGAGATGTTGGCATGTCCTCTTTTGACAATGAAAATATTATCTTTCGTAGCACATACATTTTTCCAGAGATGGAGTCCATCTTACATATGCTGGCAATCAGATTTTTCTGAGAAATGTACAAAATGCATTGCAACCTTTTTTGGAATTACAGTCATCTATTTTGCAGTAGATGTTGACGATTTCAAGTTTTTCAAACACACAAAAACACCACCAAAAGGCTCTTTTCAGAGCCACCACATCCTCCCAGAGAAAGTGCATTGGTTTTGCTAGGGCAGCACCCTAAAACATTATATGTCCTAGGACTTTCCACGGACTTCCAAAAAATGCGCAGGGCCCTGCACTGTTTATTTGCCACTTCTATTTTTAAACTGTGAAAGGCGACTCTGAAAAGAGCCTTTTTTTTGGATTTTTGTTGTTTTATATATTTTTAGTTTTTTTACACATGACACACTAGGAGAGGAGGGGAAAGGAGGGTAAGGAAAGGACACCAACCACGGGGATAAGAAAGCAGGTGGAGAGAGGAAGATGTAGGGTGGGCCTTACTTAGGTAGGTAGCAGGTCTTCTGGTGCTCCGTGACCGTAGTCTCGAAAGCACTTCGAAGACTCTCCCCCCTGCAGAGTACTGCGTTGCAGTATATACACAATATTGTGACCCTCGAACGGTAAGGGTCAACAGCATCGTCAATGGCCTGTGAGACAGCTGGAGGGATGCGCTCTCCCACAGTAGTGTCTCTTCTGGTGAGAGGAGCGGAAACAGAGCATGTGGTAGGAACTCAACCTACTACGTTGATTACAAGGTACCACCTTACAAATGTCCGCACTGTGTAACGACGTTAGGTGTCGTTTCATGGATGTCGTACCAAACCTGAACGAACCATGTCTCCCACAACTCAGTACCATTTTGCACTGTTTGCAGGTGACCTTGTTCGCATGTGCTTTTGGTACGTTACCATGAATGGTAAACAACCGCCACACCCAAGACTCCCGGCGAGTGCTGGCAGTAAGGAGTTCCTTTACCTCACCCTCTTCATCCTCTTCATCCTCGTTTTCTACATCCTCTGCAGGCCCTTTGGGAGGTGGTGGTGGTGCAGGGTTTGGGGGTGGTGCTGAGGCAGATGCAGCAACAGCAGCCATGGATGCCATCAGGGTTGATGAAATAATTTTAGCAAGATCAGCAAAGGCAGCACAAGTCAATCTGCAATAGCCAGAAGTACAATGAAGATCAGCTCTGGGGTGTGGCCTTTTATAGGGGTGGAGGGGTGCGCTTCGCGGACAGATAGAACACCCAAAAAGGTTCAAAAAGTTCCACAAAGTATGTGGAAAGGCAGGGTCATTGTCTGGCACATGTGCAATGGTGAATTTTTACTGTAAAATAATTTGGATTGTCTGAAAAATGTCTTTTAAAATGTTGTGGAACCAGACAGTGTCCGCAAATTAGGACACACACTCAGCGTGGGTGCGGTCACATGATGACGTCGGAAACACGTCAGCGAACGGAACGGGTGTCCGCAGGACACCAAATGCGCGGGAATGGTCATGCGAGTGCGCACGGGTGTTCTACGGACAGTGTTTGGGTCCTCAAACAAATTAAAAGTGCGACACAAGTGAAACAGACAGTTACGGACAAGCGCGATGTTCACAGGACTTACGTGTGTGGTGCGCATGTGCGTAGATGTTCTGCAGACTGTACGGACAGGTATAGTGTCCTTAAGACACCTCCATTTTGTTTGACTACGGACATCCTGAACACCGCGCGTGTTCTTAGGACAGTTTCAACTTGTCTGTGGACGGTACGGACAGGTTTAGTGTCCTTAGGATACCTGCATTTTGTTCACTTACGGACATCCCGGACACCGGGTGTGTTCTAAGAACAGTTCCATCTTGGTTGCAATCGGTACGGACAGGTATAGTGTCCTTAGGACACCCCCATTTTGTTCATTTACGGACATCCCCGACACCGGGTGTGTCCTAAGAACAGTTCCGTCTTTGCTTGCTGAATGGTACGGACAGGTACAGTGTCCTTAGGACATCCCCATTTTGTTAATTACGGACATTCCAGACATGCGCGCTGTCCGTGGACACTTTAACTGCTTTTAAAAAAAAATAAGACAGAAAGGATTTAATTAAAAGACACATAATATTTTTTTTTTATTATATACAGATACACAATGTATGAAAGAGAGGGGGAAGCAGAAACTGATACAAATACAGGGGAATTAGGGGTTTGAACAGGATGGATGGGAGGGGATGAAGGGATGGAAGTCTCATCAAAATGTTTTTCTTGGTCTTGAGGGTTTGGGAATAGTTGACTGTGACATGGAGAGGGGGAACAGGTACATGTGGGACAATGGTCTTTAATATTTTCTTGCATGTGGTCCTGCACAAACTGTTTCAAAACATTGAAATTTTCCTTCAGCATGTCCATTTTTTGTTCCATGCGTTGCAGAGTCTTTTCCAATGTGTCTTTTGGTGTATTAATTTCAATGTGTGTATGGTCTGTTACAAATAAATAAATATATATATATATATATATATATATATATATGTTAAGTACACATAAAGTAATGATTATTAATTTGCTTATATAGAGAAGTGTCTACCATTAGTATCACTGTCTTCAGAGATTTCCTCACATGCAAAATTTTCCTCAAGCCATTCCAAAGTACTGCACATTTCTGTGTAAAAAACAAAAATATATGAATTTTAGTGCACCTAGTACAAAAAGTTTAGAAATATATAAGAAAAATTAAGTTTACTTACTAGTTTCTGGTAAGTTGTATTCGTACTGTTGTGTAGGTCTACTGTTGTTCCTAGCTCTGCAGTTTCTGTGAGGTAATTATGTTGGAGGCATATCTTTTTTGTTTTGGTATATTCCATTTTACTACATATGGTATTTAAATGGATGGTTGATGTGTTAGATATATACGTTCCACTTCTTATTTATTATTACATATAATGTGTACATGTGCTGCTTTTTGAACTTTTGCAGTGTTTATATGTTTGTTTTATTATTTATAATGCACGATAATACCCTCAGGTAACAGGGCACAGCAGTTACATGAATATGCGAAACTTAGTTACAACAGCGAAAATATATACATACATACAAGTAAAGTGAGATTATATACATACATACAGGTATAGGTACATTGTGTGTGGATATGGACTACTGGAGCAAACGGACCACTTTCTAGCATAAGGAATGTAAGCAGGTGAAAGTGGCATGATCTATGGCATGGTAGAACATTTTAAGATACCCCCTGAGTGTTTGGGGAGTGTTTGGGTAGTGTTGATGTCGTCCGCGTCTGTTCTCGGACAAACGCACAGTCCGCGGACATCAAAATCACTAGTAGGGGCTTCTGTATGTTCTATGTTACATGTATATAAAGTAAGGTAATCCTAGTAAACATCTATCAAATTCACACTATGCAAATGTATATTTAGTAAAAAAACTGAAAGGGAGGTTATGGTTAAGTTTTGCTACTAAAAACCTATGAAATTCAGTAAAAAAACTTTGTTAAAGGGACGTTATGGTTCCAAGTAAAACCGAAAAACCCCTTTAATTCGTAGGTTATGGTAAACTAAGCAACCATAACTCGCGCCACCACCGTGCACTGCTAAGACTAACACCCAGGACATCAAAGATGACATCACAAATGTCATTGATGACATCACTGATGACATCACATGCCTGGCTCCCCCTTTTTTCCTTCAATGACGTATCTAGGCCACATGGTTTTCTTCAGTAACAGTCAAGAACTAAAAATTGAAAAGGAACTATATTTGTAGACTTATCCTTCAAGTATATTCTTACAGTATTCCCTTCGGGTCCAGTCACATCATATGAAACATAAAAAATCCAAATAGACGATTTGGGTCGAGGGGGAAATAGGAACCTGGTCAATGTGCCAGGTATAGCCAAAGGGCTTTTAGGACTGGGAGAGAATCTGATGACGTTAGCTTTCCTTGGATTAATCTATAATTCATTTAGCTACACATACTCCTTCATTGTTATAGTGCTGTCCAGGAAGATAATATCATCCTTTAAGGTAACCATTGTATACACATGTTTATACCCTCAGCTCATATAGATTTATATTCTCCCTAAGGTACGCACATCTCTAATAAACCCACTGGGCAGACCAATTATTTAATTCTCCACTTCAGCTTTGGATCTCAAAGTCAAATACATTGAATTTTTCATTAAACCTTTTTCCAGTATTAGCCCGTTCTATTTGGCTGATTCAATGGATGAGATATCGTTGGTTGGCGTTTAGCGTATCTTTAAGAGTTTGGAGGGAGTGGTAAAACATTCAGTGTTTCTGAATACCAGATGATTTACCACTCCACCAAATGCTGTATTTCCATTCTGAAAATATTTTTCCACTTAATTCGGAGTGTAGGTAAATTACCTTCACATAAATGCAATACTGTATGTGGTAGTTAAAACATGCAATCATTGACACATGCTGTAAACACTTCAAGAAAGAAAAACAAAATAGATGATAACTGGAAGGTTTTGAATTAATCTGAACCTCTGGCATAGCTTTGGGTAACCCACCAGACCATTGTTCTTGCCTCCCACGCCATTATAGTAAGGGGAAAGACCATATGCAAATTAGGCTTGGTCACGTCCCAAAAGGAGCAGTCCAGCCTGAACCGTTGCTCTCATCCCTTCTGCAGGAGATCACAAGCAACCCCAGACATGTTTCAGCCCCTTTGGGTGTCATCAGTGAGGTGTAGCCACAAAGCAGGCCCGTAGGGTTTAACATATGACAGACTGCACAGTTTCTTTAGAGGCTGAAACACTTTAGCCTAATGTTCGTCAGGATCAAGTCCTTTCAGCATTGGATGCATTTTTAAATACAAGACCTAGACCATATCAATGACCTACGCATGGTCCTGTGTGCTTAATGTCTGTGGTATTACAAGAACACTATTTAGTGTTTAAATACTTATTCTTTCAACAGTAAAGTAGTAGGCACACCCAGGTTAGCAAACCTATTTTATAGTTTGAATCTTTTAATATAAGCCTTTTTTTGTCACAGCTATGACATTTTAATAATTGGTTAAATGATAGAACTGAGTTGGAGAGGTTCTTAATCTGGACCAATACATTGAATGTGAAACTAAGATTTACATTAATTATGAATAAAGATGATCTACCATTTACTAAATAAATATCATGAAGAACAGTTAATGATAACTCTGTATAGAAAACCTGCTGCTAGTATCATTTCTCTTTATTTTGAAAGGCAACATCCTAAGACTCAATGACAAAATGTGCCATTCAACAAGTTCTAAAGAGCTAGAAGAGATTGTTCTTTTCTGATTTTTATAAGCAGGTAGAAATATTTTAGGCAGAATACATTTGCTGAAGAGTGGCTATCCTTGACACTTGCAGAAGCGATTGTGTAATCAGGCAGGATTTGTAGTTAGGGACAGCTTATTTGGGGAGAAGAAAAGACAGACATGTCTATACAATGACATTTATTCATCACTGTGGCTAATTTTGCAATTTAGTTTTATGCTGCAATTCCTATAATTTGCAGGCAGTAGCTCCAAATTTAAATAAACCGCTGTTTGCTTTTACAAAATGCATTCATTGGAAGCAGTATGCAACAACCAGGGTCACCTAATACGAGTCCACTAAATCATTGGAATATGGAACCTATAGTTGGTCATGGATACTATGGGCCTCATAACGATTTTATAGGTGGTCATGCCGGTTTTAGCAGCATGGCTACCTCCAAACTCGGGTCCAGGTCCGCAAATGGGGATTTACTAGGCCATTCCGACCTTGGAGAGCCCGGTAATTCCCTTTCGCGAGACCCGGACCTGGTACATCCTCATTCCCATTTGAGCCCCCATAGGGCTCAATGGGAATGGGGAGGATGCTAACAACGGGCCCGTTAACAACGGGCCCGTTGTTAGCATCCTGTTCTGCTGACGGGTATCGCTCTGCACGTCTGGTCTGACGTCTGGACCAGCTGCAGAACTCGTAATGTGGAGACCCGGAATGAACGGTGCTGGTCCCTTACCGGCACCGTTCATTCCGTGGCCGCCACACTTGTAATGAGGCTCTATGTGTTCCGTATACAAATGCATCATACATATTTTGGGCCTTGATGATGCTGAAACAATAATCAATGTATGTGATTCACAAATTGAAAAACAAGTAATGTCATATACATCATCTTGTATCCCTGCAATATGTTTTCTGTTGGAAACACACAAGCCATGAAAAGATGTTGAGAACATGAGAAACAGGGTCGAGAGCAATTTTAACTAAACAATTGTTTGTGTTTTTTTGTCTTCTTCTTGTTGCTCTCTTTCTGCCTGCTTTTCCTTCTCTGGCTGAAGTAATTTCCACAGAAACACAGATTGACCTATAGGAGTTTGAATATCTTTTTAATGGAACACCTGAATGACACGCACTACATATCAAGCTGAATTATGCTAACATGAACTGGTTTTTTTTATGTTCTGATGAGGTGCACCAGATAGAGTTTTCTTTTCTATTGTGGTGCCCGTAACTCGAGTAGACAACACTGTAGCGCCCCCTGCTTCTTAGTCGGGCCATCTTGAGTTTTAAAAAAATATGGCTATTGACATACGTTCATAAACAGGTTCTTTTGAACATTTGCCTTGTTTAACTCTGTGAAAGAAAGACTCAATGTTTAACATGCCCTTGTAAATACAACAAAATCTTAGCCCTAATAGATGGGTGTTCTATTCACAGAGTTATTAGCATTGCGGTTTTTGCACAGTACGAATGGTGGATGGTATGAATGTGGATGAAAGTGGATGTGAGCAAGAATGGGTGAGATGTGATCACTGGTTTTGATATGACATGTGTTTTTTTCTAGATGTGAGATGTGTATTGTCAAAATTGGCTTTTAAATATATGAAATGTCAATGTGTTAGATGTGTTTTTTTCTTACAAATTAATGTTTTTTAATGAAATTTGAATAATAAATGTAATTATGAACTTTAAACATACACACCGTGAATCATCTATAGTATATGCCCTTTGAGTAGGGCTATCCTTTTGGAAAGGATGTTTGGTAGCACTTCTCATGCACAAAATACTTTATGAACGAATGGAGGGGTTGCATTTATCCACTGATAATTGCAGTTTTGTATGGAAACACACAATGGCCAATGAATTGCTGGATTAGAGAGCAGAGGTCTAGAATCCAAAAGTCCCTTTCTTTAGCTCCCATTGTGAATCATTTCATTTAAGTAAGACATACTCAAAATCATATTAAAAAGCATGTCCTAGAGAAAATTCAATCAAATAAAAAAGGAGGTTCTATAGATCTAAAATTGTCGTGTAAGGAACAATAGTTGATTTATAATCCACATTCTTTTGTGGAGGGTCCAAACAAACAGGATTGGTAGAAAAGCTTGATTTGTGAGTGATATAATGAGTTCTGAAGAAAAGGTATCTTTAGGGATAACGCAAACAAAAGTAGAAGATATATATCAAACCTGGTGTTTTTAAAGTAAAAGAACATGTGTTGTTCTAACTTTTGGTTTATTAGGATTACTTTAGCATACACAGTGTCACTTCTGTACCATCTTTCTTTTTTTCTTTAAAAAAACTCAAAACAGCTAAACAAATAAAAGTTATATCTGATAACATCTTGTTCTCTAATGGGGTCCTTCTGTACTAGCTTCCTGTGCTATGGTATTGAATTAGCCAGGTTTATATTGCAATGTTTGCTTTAGGCCAAGTGGTGTACCATACTAGTTGCATGCACTATAGCATTACGTTTGGAATGTCTTATTGTCACAAAAACAAAATGAACCAAGTTCTGGTTCACACATAGGGTAACATACTAGTTGTTTGACTGGTGCAGGTATTTTACATTCAGATGTGATAGAGCAGTTATCTGCTTCATTTAGGTCAGAACATTTTCTTTATGATTTGGGATTTAAGATTGGGAGTGAGGCTCCATGTGAGTTCATACATACATTTTGAATATTTAATATCATCTAAGAACACATTAACAGGGTAATTCATAGAATTTTGCAGAAAAGTGTCGCAAGCGGCTGGCGCAGAGTGTCCGAGTGCGATTGTCTGCACCAGGCACGTGCGCTAAAACCGATTTCCGCGCACAGCGTATTCATGGATTTTAGGCTCCCAAACCAGCCGTGGCGCAGAGTATCGCAGCGACCCTGCAGCAGTGCCAGTAACGCCCCCAAGAACGCCCTCGCGCAAGGAAAAGCCATCAAAATCGCAAAATCATCGCAAAGGGCTGCGCTAACCCTGGACCAGTTTACAGGGCTGCCAAACAAGGAACGCAAAGCGGGTAAAGTGCATATCAGGGGTACGCGTGAAGTTATACACGCGATTAGCCAGGGTACGTGTATTACAGGGGTACGCGGGAAGTTTAACACGCGATTGGCCAGGGTACGTGTATTACAGGGGTACGCGTGAAGTTTTACACGCGATTAGCCAGGGCACGTGTATCACAGGGGTACGCGGGAATTATCACACGCGATTTGGCTGGGTACGTGTATTACAGGGGTACACGGGAAGTTTTACACGCGATTCGGCTGGGTACGTGTATTACAGGGGTGCGCGTGAATTCTCACATGCGATTTGGCCAGGTACGTGTATTACAGGGGTGCGCGGGAATTATCACACGCGATTTGGCTTGGTACGTGTATTACAGGGGTGCGTGGGAAGTTACACACGTGATTAGGCTGGGTGGGTCCTCACAGGTGTTCCCTGTACACCCTCCACGGCCCCTGCAGGCAGCCCACAAAAAAGGGGACTACCCTGCACACCTGCTCATGTCCCCCTGCACCCCCACCCCCCAGCAGTGCAGGGGCAGCCTCCACCAGGCCCCCACTCATGTCTCCCACCACCCCCACCCCCCAGCCACCAGGGGCACCCTCCACCAGGCCCCCGCCCATGTATCCCACCACCCCCACCCCCCAGCCACCAGGGGCACCCTCCACCAGGCCCCCACCCATGTCTCCCACCACCCCCACCCCCCAGCAGTGCAGGGGCAGCCTCCACCAGGCCCCCACTCATGTCCCCTATCACCCCCACCCCCCCGCCACCAGGGGCAGCCTCCACCAGGCCCCCACTCATGTCTCCCACCACCCCCACCCCCCAGCCACCAGGGGCAGCCTCCACCAGGCCCCCACTCATGTCTCCCACGACCCCCACCCGCCAGCAGTGCAGGGGCAGCCTCCACCAGGCCCCCACTCATGTCTCCCACCACCCCCACCCCCCAGCAGTGCAGGGGCACCCTCCACCAGGCCCCCACTCATGTCTACCACCACCCCCACCCCCCAGCAGTGCAGGGGCAGCCTCCACCAGGCCCCCACTCATGTCCCCTATCACCCCCACCCCCCCGCCACCAGGGGCAGCCTCCACCAGGCCCCCACCCATGTCTCCCACCACCCCCAACCCCCAGCCACCAGGGGCACCCTCCACCAGGCCCCCACCCATGTCTCCCACCACCCCCACCCCCCAGCCACCACGGGCACCCTCCACCAGGCCCCCACCCATGTCTCCCACCACCCCCACCCCCCAGCAGTGCAGGGGCACCCTCCACCAGGCCCCCACCCATGTCTCACACCACCCCCACCCCCCAGCACTGTGGGGCACCTGCCAGCAGGCCCCCACCCATGTCCAACTCATGTTCCCCACCACCCCCACCCCCCAGCACTGTGGGGCACCTGCCAGCAGGCCCCACCCATGTCCAACACATGTTCCCCACCACCCCCACCCCCCATCAGTGCAGGGGCAGCCTCCACCAGGCCCCCACTCATGTCTCCCACCACCCCCAACCTCCAGCCACCTGGGGCAGCCTCCACCAGGCCCCCACTCATGTCTCCCACCACCCCCACCCCCCAGCAGTGCAGGGGCAGCCTCCACCAGGCCCCCACTCATGTCTCCCACCACCCCCACCCCCCAGCAGTGCAGGGGCACCCTCCACCTGGCCCCCACCCATCTCTCCCACCACCCCCATCCCCCAGCCACCAGGGGCACCCTCCACCAGGCCCCCACCCATGTCTCCCACCACCCCCACCCCCCAGCAGTGCAGGGGCACCCTCCACCAGGCCCCCACTCATGTCTACCACCACCCCCACCCCCCAGCCACCAGGGGCAGCCTCCACCAGGCCCCCACTCATGTCTCCCACCACCCCCACCCCCCAGCCACCAGGGGCACCCTCCACCAGGCCCCCACTCATGTCTCCCACCACCCCCAACCCCAGCAGTGCAGGGGCTCCCTCCACCAGGCCCCCACCCATGTCTCCCACCACCCCCACCCCCCAGCAGTGCAGGGGCACCCTCCACCAGGCCCCCACCCATGTCTCCCACCACCCCCACTGCCCAGCACTGTGGGGCACCTGCCAGCAGGCCCCACCCATGTCCAACGCATGTTCCCCACCACCCCCACCCCCCAGCAGTGCAGGGGCAGCCTCCATCAGGCCCCCACCCATGTCTCACACCACCCCCACCCCCCAGCACTGTGGGGCACCTGCCAGCAGGCCCCCACCCATGTCCAACTCATGTTCCCCACCACCCCCACCCCCCAGCACTGTGGGGCACCTGCCAGCAGGCCCCCACCCATGTCCAACTCATGTTCCCCACCACCCCCACCCCCCAGCACTGTGGGGCACCTGCCAGCAGGCCCCACCCATGTCCAACTCATGTTCCCCACCACCCCCACCCCCCAGCACTGTGGGGCACCTGCCAGCAGGCCCCATCCATGTCCAACGCATGTTCCCCACCCCTCCACCCCCCAGCACTGTGGGGCACCTGCCAGCAGGCCCCCACCCATGTCCAACTCATGTTCCCCACCACCCCCACCCCCCAGCCAACAGGGGCAGCCTCCACCAGGCCCCCACCCATGTCTCCCACCACCCCCACCCCCCAGCACTATGGGGCACCTGCCAGCAGGCCCCCACCCATGTCCAACTCATGTTCCCCACCACCCCCACCCCCCAGCACTGTGGGGCACCTGCCAGCAGGCCCCCACCCATGTCCAACTCATGTTCCCCACCACCCCCGGCCCCCAGCACTGTGGGGCACCTGCCAGCAGGCCCCACCCATGTCCAACACATGTTCCCCACCACCCCCACCCCCCATCAGTGCAGGGGCAGCCTCCACCAGGCCCCCACTCATGTCTCCCACCACCCCCACCCCCCAGCCACCAGGGGCACCCTCCACCAGGCCCCCACCCATGTATCCCACCACCCCCACCCCCCAGCCACCAGGGGCACCCTCCACCAGGCCCCCACCCATGTCTCCCACCACCCCCACCCCCCAGCAGTGCAGGGGCAGCCTCCACCAGGCCCCCACGCATGTCCCCTATCACCCCCACCCCCCCGCCACCAGGGGCGGCCTCCACCAGGCCCCCACTCATGTCTCCCACCACCCCCACCCCCCAGCCACCAGGGGCAGCCTCCACCAGGCCCCCACTCATGTCTCCCACCACCCCCACCCCCCAGCAGTGCAGGGGCAGCCTCCACCAGGCCCCCACTCATGTCTCCCACCACCCCCACCCCCCAGCAGTGCAGGGGCACCCTCCACCAGGCCCCCACCCATGTCTCCCGCCACCCCCACCCCCCAGCCACCAGGGGCACCCTCCACCAGGCCCTCACCCATGTCTCCCACCACCGCCACCCCCCAGCAGTGCAGGGGCACACTCCACCAGGCCCCCACTCATGTCTACCACCACCCCCACCCCCCAGCCACCAGGGGCAGCCTCCACCAGGCCCCCACTCATGTCTCCCACCACCCCCACCCCCCAGCCACCAGGGGCACCCTCCACCAGGCCCCCACTCATGTCTCCCACCACCCCCACCCCCCAGCAGTGCAGGGGCTCCCTCTACCAGGCCCCCACCCATGTCTCCCACCACCCCCACCCCCCAGCAGTGCAGGGGCACCCTCCACCAGGCCCCCACCCATGTCTCCCACCACCCCCACTGCCCAGCACTGTGGGGCACCTGCCAGCTGGCCCCACCCATGTCCAACGCATGTTCCCCACCACCCCCACCCCCCAGCAGTGCAGGGGCAGCCTCCATCAGGCCCCCACCCATGTCTCACACCACCCCCACCCCCCAGCACTGTGGGGCACCTGCCAGCAGGCTCCACTCATGTCCAACTCATATTCCCCACCACCCCCACCCCCCAGCACTATGGGGCACCTGCCAGCAGGCCCCCACCCATGTCCAACTCATGTTCCCCACCACCCCCACCCCCCCCCACCCCCCAGCACTGTGGGGCACCTGCCAGCAGGCCCCACCCATGTCCAACTCATGTTCCCCACCACCCCCACCCCCCAGCACTGTGGGGCACCTGCCAGCAGGCCCCACCCATGTCCAACGCATGTTCCCCACCCCCCCCACCCCCCAGCACTGTGGGGCACCTGCCAGCAGGCCCCCACCCATGTCCAACTCATGTTCCCCACCACCCCCACCCCCCAGCCAACAGGGGCAGCCTCCACCAGGCCCCCACCCATGTCTCCCACCACCCCCACCCCCCAGCACTATGGGGCACCTGCCAGCAGGCCCCCACCCATGTCCAACGCATGTTCCCCACCACCCCCACACCCCAGCAGTGCAGGGGCAGCCTCCACCAGGCCCCCACCCATGTCTCCCGCCACCCCCACCCCCCAGCAGTGCAGGGGCAGCCTCCACCAGGCCCCCACTCATGTCCCCTATCACCCCCACCCCCCAGCCACCAGGGGCACCCTCCACCAGGCCCCCACCCATGTCTCCCACCACCCCCACCCCCCAGCCACCAGGGGCAGCCTACACCAGGCCCCCACCCATGTCTCCCACCACCCCCACCCCCCAGCAGTGCAGGGGCACCCTCCACCAGGCCCCCACCCATGTCTCACACCACCCTCACCCCCCAGCACTGTGGGGCACCTGCCAGCAGGCCACCTCCCATGTCCAACTCATGTTCCCCACCCCCCCCACCCCCCAGCACTGTGGGGCACCTGCCAGCAGGCCCCCACCCATGTCCAACTCATGTTCCCCACCACCCCCACCCCCCAGCACTGTGGGGCACCTGCCAGCAGGCCCCCACCCATGTCCAACTCATGTTCCCCACCACCCCCACCCCCCAGCAAACAGGGGCAGCCTCCACCAGGCCCCCACCCATGTCTCCCACCACCCCCACCCCCCAGCACTATGGGGCACCTGCCAGCAGGCCCCCACCCATGTCTCACACCACCCCCACCCCCCAGCACTGTGGGGCACCTGCCAGCATGCCCCCACCCATGTCCAACTCATGTTCCCCACCACCCCCACCCCCCAGCACTGTGGGGCACCTGCCAGCAGGCCCCCACCCATGTCCAACTCATGTTCCCCACCACCCCCACCCCCCAGCACTGTGGGGCACCTGCCAGCAGGCCCCACCCATGTCCAACTCATGTTCCCCACCACCCCCACCCCCCAGCACTGTGGGGCACCTGCCAGCAGGCCCCACCCATGTCCAACGCATGTTCCCCACCCCCCCACCCCCCAGCACTGTGGGGCACCTGCCAGCAGGCCCCCACCCATGTCCAACTCATGTTACCCACCACCCCCACCCCCCAGCCAACAGGGGCAGCCTCCACCAGGCCCACACCCATGTCTCCCACCACCCCCACCCCCCAGCACTATGGGGCACCTGCCAGCAGGCCCCCACCCATGTCCAACTCATGTTCCCCACCACCCCCACCCCCCAGCACTGTGGGGCACCTGCCAGCAGGCCCCCACCCATGTCCAACTCATGTTCCCCACCACCCCCACCCCCCAGCACTGTGGGGCACCTGCCAGCAGGCCCCACCCATGTCCAACACATGTTCCCCACCACCCCCACCCCCATCAGTGCAGGGGCAGCCTCCACCAGGCCCCCACTCATGTCTCCCACCACCCCCACCCCCCAGACACCAGGGGCACCCTCCACCAGGCCCCCACCCATGTATCCCACCACCCCCACCCCCCAGCCACCAGGGGCACCCTCCACCAGGCCCCCACCCATGTCTCCCACCACCCCCACCCCCCAGCAGTGCAGGGGCAGCCTCCACCAGGCCCCCACGCATGTCCCCTATCACCCCCACCCCCCCGCCACCAGGGGCGGCCTCCACCAGGCCCCCACTCATGTCTCCCACCACCCCCACCCCCCAGCCACCAGGTGCAGCCTCCACCAGGCCCCCACTCATGTCTCCCACCAAACCCACCCCCCAGCAGTGCAGGGGCAGCCTCCACCAGGCCCCCACTCATGTCTCCCACCACCCCCACCCCCCAGCAGTGCAGGGGCACCCTCCACCAGGCCCCCACCCATGTCTCCCGCCACCCCCCACCCCCCAGCCACCAGGGGCACCCTCCACCAGGCCCTCACCCATGTCTCCCACCACCGCCACCCCCCAGCAGTGCAGGGGCACACTCCACCAGGCCCCCACTCATGTCTACCACCACCCCCACCCCCCAGCCACCAGGGGCAGCCTCCACCAGGCCCCCACTCATGTCTCCCACCACCCCCACCCCCCAGCCACCAGGGGCACCCTCCACCAGGCCCCCACTCATGTCTCCCACCACCCCCACCCCCCAGCAGTGCAGGGGCTCCCTCCACCAGGCCCCAACCCATGTCTCCCACCACCCCCACCCCCCAGCAGTGCAGGGGCACCCTCCACCAGGCCCCCACCCATGTCTCCCACCACCCCCACTGCCCAGCACTGTGGGGCACCTGCCAGCTGGCCCCACCCATGTCCAACGCATGTTCCCCACCACCCCCACCCCCCAGCAGTGCAGGGGCAGCCTCCATCAGGCCCCCACCCATGTCTCACACCACCCCCACCCCCAGCACTGTGGGGCACCTGCCAGCAGGCCCCCACCCATGTCCAACTCATGTTCCCCACCCCCCCCACCCCCCAGCACTATGGGGCACCTGCCAGCAGGCCCCCACCCATGTCCAACTCATGTTCCCCACCACCCCCACCCCCCCCACCCCCCAGCACTGTGGGGCACCTGCCAGCAGGCCCCACCCATGTCCAACTCATGTTCCCCACCACCCCCCACCCCCCAGCACTGTGGGGCACCTGCCAGCAGGCCCCACCCATGTCCAACGCATGTTCCCCACCCCCCCCCACCCCCCAGCACTGTGGGGCACCTGCCAGCAGGCCCCCACCCATGTCCAACTCATGTTCCCCACCACCCCCACCCCCCAGCCAACAGGGGCAGCCTCCACCAGGCCCCCACCCATGTCTCCCACCACCCCCACCCCCCAGCACTATGGGGCACCTGCCAGCAGGCCCCCACCCATGTCCAACGCATGTTCCCCACCACCCCCACACCCCAGCAGTGCAGGGGCAGCCTCCACCAGGCCCCCACCCATGTCTCCCGCCACCCCCACCCCCCAGCAGTGCAGGGGCAGCCTCCACCAGGCCCCCACTCATGTCCCCTATCACCCCCACCTCCCAGCCACCAGGGGCACCCTCCACCAGGCCCCCACCCATGTCTCCCACCACCCCCACCCCCCAGCCACCAGGGGCAGCCTCCACCAGGCCCCCACCCATGTCTCCCACCACCCCCACCCCCCAGCAGTGCAGGGGCACCCTCCACCAGGCCCCCACCCATGTCTCACACCACCCTCACCCCCCAGCACTGTGGGGCACCTGCCAGCAGGCCACCTCCCATGTCCAACTCATGTTCCCCACCCCCCCCACCCCCCCAGCACTGTGGGGCACCTGCCAGCAGGCCCCCACCCATGTCCAACTCATGTTCCCCACCACCCCCACCCCCCAGCACTGTGGGGCACCTGCCAGCAGGCCCCCACCCATGTCCAACTCATGTTCCCCACCACCCCCACCCCCCAGCACTGTGGGGCACCTGCCAGCAGGTCCCACCCATGTCCAACACATGTTCCCCACCACCCCCACCCCCCAGCAGTGCAGGGGCAGCCTCCACCAGGCCCCCACTCATGTCTCCCACCACCCCCACCCCCCAGCCACCAGGGGCAACCTCCACCAGGCCCCCATCCATGTATCCCACCACCCCACCCCCCAGCCACCAGGGGCACCCTCCACCAGGCCCCCACCCATGTCTCCCACCACCCCCCACCCCCCAGCAGTGCAGGGGCAGCCTCCACCAGGCCCCCACTCATGTCCCCTATCACCCCCACCCCCCGCCACAAGGGGCAGCCTCCACCAGGCCCCCACTCATGTCTCCCACCACCTCCACCCCCCAGCCACCAGGGGCAGCCTCCACCAGGCCCCCACTCATGTCTCCCACCACCCCCACCCCCCAGCAGTGCAGGGGCAGCCTCCACCAGGCCCCCACTCATGTCTCCCACCACCCCCACCCCCCAGCAGTGCAGGGGCACCCTCCACCAGGCCCCCACCCATGTCTCCCACCACCCCCACCCCCCAGCCACCAGGGGCACCCTCCACCAGGCCCCCACCCATGTCTCCCACCACCCCCACCCCCAGCAGTGCAGGGGCACCCTCCACCAGGCCCCCACTCAAATCTACCACCACCCCCACCCCCCAGCCACCAGGGACAGCCTCCACCAGGCCCCCACTCATCTCTCCCACCACCCCCACCCCCCAGCCGCCAGGGGCACCCTCCACCAGGCCCCCACTCATGTCTCCCACCACCCCCACCCCCCAGCAGTGCAGGGGCACCCTCCACTAGGCCCCCACCCGTGTCTCCCACCACCCCCACTGCCCAGCACTGTGGGGCACCTGCCAGCAGGCCCCACCCATGTCCAACGCATGTTCCCCACCACCCCCACCCCCCAGCAGTGCAGGGGCAGCCTCCACCAGGCCCCCACCCATGTCTCACACCACCCCCACTCCCCAGCACTGTGGGGCACCTGTCAGCAGGCCCCCAACTCATGTTCCCCACCACCCCCACCCCCAGCACTGTGGGGCACCTGCCAGCAGGCCCCCACCCATGTCCAACTCATGTTCCCCACCACCCCCACCCCCCAGCCACTGTGGGGCACCTGCCAGCAGGCCCCACCCATGTCCAACTCATGTTCCCCACCACCCCCACCCCCAGCACTGTGGGGCACCTGCCATCAGGCCCCACCCATGTCCAACGCATGTTCCCCACCCTCCCCCCACCCCCCAGCACTGTGGGGCACCTGCCAGCAGGCCCCCACCCATGTCCAACTCATGTTCCCCACCCCCCCACCCCCCAGCCAACAGGGGCAGCCTCCACCAGGCCCCACCCATGTCTCCCACCACCCCCCCAGCACTATGGGGCACCTGCCAGCAGGCCCCCACCCATGTCCAACGCATGTTCCCCACCACCCCCACCCCCCAGCAGTGCAGGGGCAGCCTCCACCAGGCCCCCACCCATGTCTCCCACCACCCCACCCCCAGCAGTGCAGGGGCAGCCTCCACCAGGCCCCCACTCATGTCCCCTATCACCCCCAACCCCCGCCACCAGGGGCAGCCTCCACCAGGCCCCCACCCATGTCTCCCACCACCCCCACCCCCTAGCCACAGGGGCACCCTCCACCAGGCCCCCACCCATGTCTCCCACCACCCCCACCCCCCGCCACCAGGGGCACCCTCCACCAGGCCCCCACCCATGTCTCCCACCACCCCCCACCCCCCAGCAGTGCAGGGGCACCCTCCACCAGGCCCCCACCCATGTCTCACACCACCCCCACCCCCCAGCACTGTGGGGCACCTGCCAGCAGGCCCCCACCCATGTCCAACTCATGTTCCCCACCACCCCCACCCCCAAGCACTGTGGGGCACCTGCCAGCAGGCCCCCACCCATGTCCAACTCATGTTCCCCACCACCCCCACCCCCCAGCACTGTGGGGCACCTGCCAGCAGGCCCCACCCATGTCCAACACATGTTCCCCACCACCCCCACCCCCCATCAGTGCAGGGGCAGCCTCCACCAGGCCCCCACCCATGTCTCACACCACCCCCACCCCCCAGCACTGTGGGGCACCTGCCAGCAGGCCCCCACCCATGTCCAACTCATGTTCCCCACCACCCCCACCCCCCAGCACTGTGGGGCACCTGCCAGCAGGCCCCCACCCATGTCCAACTCATGTTCCCCACCACTCCCACCCCCCAGCCCTGTGGGGCACCTGCCAGCAGGCCCCACCCATGTCCAACACATGTTCCCCACCCCCCCAGCAGTGCAGGGGCAGCCTCCACCAGGCCCCCACTCATGTCTCCCAGCACCCCCACCCCCCAGCCACCAGGGGCACCCTCCACCAGGCCCCCACCCATGTATCCCACCACCCCCACCCCCCAGCCACCAGGGGCACCCGTCCACCAGGCCCCCACCCATGTCTCCCACCACCCCCACCCCCCAGCAGTGCAGGGGCAGCCTCCACCAGGCCCCCACTCATGTCCCCTATCACCCCTACCCCCCGCCACCAGCGGCAGCCTCCACCAGGCCCCCACTCATGTCTCCCACCACCCCACCCCCCAGCCACCAGGGGCAGCCTCCACCAGGCCCCCACTCATGTCTCCCACCACCCCCACCCCCCAGCAGTGCAGGGGCAGCCTCCACCAGGCCCCACTTATGTCTCCCCACCACCCCCACCCCCCAGCAGTGCAGGGGCACCCTCCACCAGGCCCCCACCCATGTCTCCCACCACCCCCACCCCCAGCCACCAGGGGCACCCTCCACCAGCCCCCCACCCATGTCTCCCACCACCCCCACCCCCCAGCAGTGCAGGGGCACCCTCCACCAGGCCCCCACTCATGTCTACCACCACCCCCACCCCCCAGCCACCAGGGGCAGCCTCCACCAGGCCCCCACTCATGTCTCCCACCACCCCCACCCCCAGCCACCAGGGGCACCCTCCACCAGGGCCCCACTCAAGTCTCCCACCACCCCCCACCCCCCAGCAGTGCAGGGGCACCCTCCACCAGGCCCCCACCCATGTCTCCCACCACAACCACCCCCCAGCAGTGCATGGGCACCCTCCACCAGGCCCCCACCCATGTCTCCCACCACCCCCACTGCCCAGCACTGTGGGGCACCTGCCAGCAGGCCCCACCCATGTCCAACGCATGTTCCCCACCACCCCCACCCCCCAGCAGTGCAGGGGCAGCCTCCACCAGGCCCCCACCCATGTCTCACCACCACCCCCACCCCCCAGCACTGTGGGGCACCTGCCAGCAGGCCCCCACCCATGTCCAACTCATGTTCCCCACCACCCCACCCCTCAGCACTGTGGGGCACCTGCCAGCAGGCCCCCACCCATGTCCAACTCATGTTCCCCACCACCCCCACCCCCCAGCACTGTGGGGCACCTGCCAGCAGGCCCCCACCCATGTCCAACTCATGTTCCCCACCACTCTCACCCCCCAGCACTGTGGGGCACCTGCCAGCAGGCCCCACCCATGTCCAACACATGTTCCCAACAACCCCCACCCCCCCAGCAGTGCAGGGGCAGCCTCCTCCAGGCCCCCACTCATGTCTCCCACCACCCCCACCCCCCAGCCACCAGGGGCACCCTCCACCAGGCCCCCACCCATGTATCCCACCACCCCCACCCCCCAGCCACCAGGGGCACCCTCCACCAGGCCCCCACCCATGTCTCCCTCCACCCCCACCCCCCAGCAGTGCAGGGGCAGCCTCCACCAGGCCCCCACGCATGTCCCCTATCACCCCCACCCCCCCGCCACCAGGGGCAGCCTCCACCAGGCCCCCACTCATGTCTCCCACCACCCCCCACCCCCCAGCCACCTGGGGCAGCCTCCACAGGCCCCCACTCATGTCTCCCACCACCCCCACCCCCCAGCAGTGCAGGGGCAGCCTCCACCAGGCCCCCACTCATGTCTCCCACCACCCCCACCCCCCAGCAGTGCAGGGGCACCCTCCACCAGGCCCCCACCCATCTCTCCCACCACCCCCACCCCCCAGCCACCAGGGGCACCCTCCGCCAGGCCCCCACCCATGTCTCCCACCACCCCCACCGCCCAGCAGTGCAGGGGCACCCTCCACCAGGCCCCCACTCATGTCTACCACCACCCCACCCCCCAGCCACCAGGGGCAGCCTCCCACCAGGCCCCCACTCATGTCTCCCACCACCCCCACCCCCCAGCCACCAGGGGCACCCTCCACCAGGCCCCCACTCATGTCTCCCACCACCCCCACCCCCAGCAGTGCAGGGGCTCCCTCCACCAGGCCCCCACCCATGTCTCCCACCACCCCCACCCCCCAGCAGTGCAGGGGCACCCTCCACCAGGCCCCCACCCATGTCTCCCACCACCCCCACTGCCCAGCACTGTGGGGCACCTGCCAGCAGGCCCCACCCATGTCCAATGCATGTTCCCCACCACCCCCACCCCCCAGCAGTGCAGGGGCAGCCTCCATCAGGCCCCCACCCATGTCTCACACCACCCCCACCCCCCAGCACTGTGGGGCACCTGCCAGCAGGCCCCCACCCATGCCCAACTCATGTTCCCCACCACCCCCACCCCCCAGCACTGTGGGGCACCTGCCAGCAGGCCCCCACCCATGTCCAACTCATGTTCCCCACCACCCCCACCCCCCAGCACTGTGGAGCACCTGCCAGCAGGCCCCACCCATGTCCAACTCATGTTCCCCACCACCCCCACCCCCCAGCACTGTGGGGCACCTGCCAGCAGGCCCCACCCATGTCCAACGCATGTTCCCTACCCCCCCACCCCCCAGCACTGTGGGGCACCTGCCAGCAGGCCCCCACCCATGTCCAACTCATGTTCCCCACCACCCCCACCCCCCAGCCAACAGGGGCAGCCTCCAGCAGGCCCCCACCCATGTCTCCCACCACCCCCCAGCACTATGGGGCACCTGCCAGCAGGCCCCCACCCATGTCCAACGCATGTTCCCCACCACCCCCACCCCCCAGCAGTGCAGGGGCAGCCTCCACCAGGCCCCCACCCATGTCTCCCACCACCCCCACCCCCCAGCAGTGCAGGGGCAGCCTCCACCAGGCCCCCACTCATGTCCCCTATCACCCCCACCCCCCCGCCAACAGGGGCAGCCTCCACCAGGCCCCCACTCATGTCTCCCACCACCTCCACCCCCCAGCCACCAGGGGCAGCCTCCACCAGGCCCCCACTCATGTCTCCCACCACCCCCACCCCCCAGCCACCAGGGGCAACCTCCACCAGGCCCCCATCCATGTATCCCACCACCCCCACCCCCCAGCCACCAGGGCACCCTCCACCAGGCCCCCACCCATGTCTCCCACCACCCCCACCCCCCAGCAGTGCAGGGGCAGCCTCCACCAGGCCCCCACTCATGTCCCCTATCACCCCCACCCCCCGCCACAAGGGGCAGCCTCCACCAGGCCCCCACTCATGTCTCCCACCACCTCCACCCCCCAGCCACCAGGGGCAGCCTCCACCAGGCCCCCACTCATGTCTCCCACCACCCCCACCCCCCAGCAGTGCAGGGGCAGCCTCCACCAGGCCCCCACTCATGTCTCCCACCACCCCCACCCCCAGCAGTGCAGGGGCACCCTCCACCAGGCCCCCACCCATGTCTCCCACCACCCCCACCCCCCAGCCACCAGGGGCACCCTCCACCAGGCCCCCACCCATGTCTCCCACCACCCCCACCCCCAGCAGTGCAGGGGCACCCTCCACCAGGCCCCCACTCAAATCTACCACCACCCCCACCCCCCAGCCACCAGGGACAGCCTCCACCAGGCCCCCACTCATCTCTCCCACCACCCCCACCCCCCAGCCGCCAGGGGCACCCTCCACCAGGCCCCCACTCATGTCTCCCACCACCCCCACCCCCCAGCAGTGCAGGGGGCACCCTCCACTAGGCCCCCCACCCGTGTCTCCCACCACCCCCACTGCCCAGCACTGTGGGGCACCTGCCAGCAGGCCCCACCCATGTCCCAACGCATGTTCCCCACCACCCCCACCCCCCAGCAGTGCAGGGCAGCCTCCACCAGGCCCCCACCCATGTCTCACACCACCCCCACTCCCCAGCACTGTGGGGCACCTGTCAGCAGGCCCCCACCCATGTCCAACTCATGTTCCCCACCACCCCCACCCCCCAGCACTGTGGGGCACCTGCCAGCAGGCCCCCACCCATGTCCAACTCATGTTCCCCACCACCCCCACCCCCCAGCACTGTGGGGCACCTGCCAGCAGGCCCCACCCATGTCCAACTCATGTTCCCCACCACCCCCACCCCCCAGCACTGTGGGGCACCTGCCATCAGGCCCCACCCATGTCCAACGCATGTTCCCCACCCTCCCCCCACCCCCCAGCACTGTGGGGCACCTGCCAGCAGGCCCCCACCCATGTCCAACTCATGTTCCCCACCCCCCCCACCCCCCAGCCAACAGGGCAGCCTCCACCAGGCCCCCACCCATGTCTCCCCACCACCCCCCAGCACTATGGGGCACCTGCCAGCAGGCCCCCACCCATGTCCAACGCATGTTCCCCACCACCCCCACCCCCCAGCAGTGCAGGGGCAGCCTCCACCAGGCCCCCACCCATGTCTCCCACCACCCCCACCCCCAGCAGTGCAGGGGCAGCCTCCACCAGGCCCCCACTCATGTCCCCTATCACCCCCAACCCCCGCCACCAGGGCAGCCTCCACCAGGCCCCCACCCATGTCTCCCACCACCCCCACCCCCTAGCCACCAGGGCACCCTCCACCAGGCCCCACCCATGTCTCCCACCACCCCCACCCCCGCCACCAGGGGCACCCTCCACCAGGCCCCCACCCATGTCTCCCACCACCCCCCACCCCCCAGCAGTGCAGGGCACCCTCCACAGGCCCCCACCCCATGTCTCACCACCCCCACACCCCCCCAGCACTGTGGGGCACCTGCCAGCAGGCCCCCACCCATGTCCAACTCATGTTCCCCACCACCCCCACCCCCAAGCACTGTGGGGCACCTGCCAGCAGGCCCCCACCCATGTCCAACTCATGTTCCCCCACCACCCCCACCCCCCAGCACTGTGGGGCACCTGCCAGCAGGCCCCACCCATGTCCAACACATGTTCCCCACCACCCCCACCCCCCATCAGTGCAGGGGCAGCCTCCACCAGGCCCCCACCCATGTCTCACACCACCCCCACCCCCCAGCACTGTGGGGCACCTGCCAGCAGGCCCCCACCCATGTCCAACTCATGTTCCCCACCACCCCCACCCCCCAGCACTGTGGGGCACCTGCCAGCAGGCCCCCACCCATGTCCAACTCATGTTCCCCACCACTCCCACCCCCCAGCACTGTGGGGCACCTGCCAGCAGGCCCCACCCATGTCCAACACATGTTCCCCACCCCCCCAGCAGTGCAGGGGCAGCCTCCACCAGGCCCCCACTCATGTCTCCCAGCACCCCCACCCCCCAGCCACCAGGGGCACCCTCCACCAGGCCCCCACCCATGTATCCCACCACCCCCACCCCCCAGCCACCAGGGGCACCGTCCACCAGGCCCCCACCCATGTCTCCCACCACCCCCACCCCCCAGCAGTGCAGGGGCAGCCTCCACCAGGCCCCCACTCATGTCCCCTATCACCCCTACCCCCCGCCACCAGCGGCAGCCTCCACCAGGCCCCCACTCATGTCTCCCACCACCCC